>NC_139042.1:59414663-59712163 GCF_965140915.1 Aythya marila | reverse complement strand
TGACTGGGCCTGATCGCCTGGTTGCCCTGCAAGTGCCGCATGATGACACTCAAGATAACCTGGTAGTCAATATAATCAAGATAAGATAATCAAGATACTTCCTTAACAAGCCAAATATTTCTCACTTTATAAAGATATTTTTTTCTACACTATTTGCTTCTTATTGCACTAGGCCCTCTCATCTCAGCATGCTGTCTTTCATGGTTTGTCAAGGACTTTTCCCTATGGACTTAAATCTGGGCTTTAGTTTTAATCCTCCTGCGTTCTCATAAATTCATCCTTTGGTTTCATTGTAGCTTAATTACAAACTTTTCCCAGAGATACAATCTTGTAGGCCTTCTATGTTTACAAGTTGTGTAGGGACTTCAGGATTTTCTGATAATGGAAAGAAAGTGTGTACAGGTTAAGGAAATAAAACATTTTTTACAGTATTTTCAGGAAATTGTCCAGCTAGAAAAACAAAACAAATGAATAAAGACTGCTTGAAGGGTGCATTGCCTCTTTCTTCTTAGACTTACTCTTATAAAATAGTTGTTCAAACACTTCCTTTTTCCTTCACTAGTTCCAACAAGATGAACATACATATTTTTTCTCCTTTTTCTAGCCTGTTACTCTGATTTTGAAGAAGTACTATTTATTTCAAAGTATCTCCTTTATCTCCTTTTTACTGCTTCCTAGGACTTTGGCTATCCCTTCTTGAAGGGCAGCAATCAGTCTGTTGCTATGCGTCTTGAAGGAACATCACACAACTCTTTATAGATTGATGTCTACATAATATTAAGATGTTCCATGATTAAACTGTTGTATAACACCTACCAAAAGTAATTTTAAAATTCTATTAGCCTGCCCCAAAGTGAGATTTAACAGTTAAGCTCATTCTAGGGATTTATTTTTAGTCAGCAAAAAGACATCAAGGAATCATAGAGTGTTTTAGATTGGAAGGAACCTTAAAGACCATTGAAATCCAACTCCCCCATCACAGACAGGGATACTTTCCACTAGATTAGGTTATACAAAGCCTCATCCAACCTGGCCCTGAACACTTCCACAACTTCTCTGGGTAATCTGGTCCAGTGTCTCACCACCCTCACAGTAACAAATTTCTTCCGAATATCTAATCTAAACCCACTTTTTTTTTTTAGTTTAAAATCATTATCCCTTGTGCTGTCACTACACTCCCTGATGAAGAATCCCTCCCCAACTTTTTTTTGGGGCCCCTTTAAATATTGGAAGGCTACAATGAGTTTTTATGAGTTCTTATTGTGTTTCAAATGAAACATACATAATAAGAATATAAAGTATAATAATTCTTATCACTATAAGAATAATACATCTAAAATATTAGTGCTTATATCATTGCAAAAATTAACTATGAGAATTTTCCAGTGGTTGCTATATTCTGCAGGTGTTATTCAAAACAAGTAATTATTTTCCCATTCCTTCATTGGAGTAATATCATTGTATATATTAACTTTAGTCTTTTCTTGTCACGGTTTTTCATTACTTTTTCTTTCATTGGAATCAAAAAGCTAATAAACCATCTTTACTAAATCTAATTGAACAACATGATTTGGATTTAATTGATGTAGATAAGTTAATTTCTGAAAAAGAAACCAGATAAAAAGCAGATACGTGTGAAAAACAAACAAACAAACACCACCAAAGAAAATTATTATTTTGAGATCTTAGAGCTTCCCTGATAAATTATTTCAGGACAATTTCTACTTAATCAGAATGGTATCTCTTTGATGTAAAATCATGTTTGCATTTCTTAGAGAGAGACATACTAAGAACACTTGAAGATAAATAGCAAATATCTTTCCCTGGCTTAGTCTCTTGACTGGACAATCCATTTATAATCCAGAAAGTATTAACACTATGTTTTTTTTCACTTTACTTTTCCCCTGTTGGCTCTTGCTACTCCAGTGAAAAGAAGCTAGGAAAATATTCTATAAGCTCTGAGAAAAAAACAGAGATGTAAGCAAGCTGTTTCTGTTGAAAGGAATCCAGTATGGACCAAATTACATAATTCAGACTATACATGTCTTAAGCAATAGTGGAAGGAAGGAAGGAAGGAAGGAAGGAAGGAAGGAAGGAAGGAAGGAAGGAAGGAAGGAAGGAAGGAAGGAAGGAAGGAAGGAAGGAAGGAAGGAAGGAAGGAAGGAAGGATTAGTTTAGTGTGTATATGCTGTCTAGTAGGATCTGCTTTGTGCCATGAAAATACTGAACAGTTAAAGAATTTGTATGTATTATTTCTCTTGTAGGTATATAACCTTTAAAGAACCACTTCACCTGCAACGTATTAAGATCAAAGAAAATCTTTAGAAAATTGCATTTCCCAATCAACTAAGCTAAATGTTCTTGCTTTCATATATTATGCATATTATGCCTATTTTCTGCAGTTTAAAATCTGAATTTGGATAATGTATGAATACATCTGTCCTTTCATGTGTTTCTTCTCTATAGAATCATAGAATGGTTTGGGTTGGAAGGGACCTTAAAGATCAAACCCACCCCTCATCTCTGCCGTGTGCAGGGACACCTCCCACTAGACTAGTTTGCTCAAAGCCCCATTCAAACTGGCTTTGAACACTTGGATAGGGCATCCACAGTTTCTCTGGGCAACATGTTCCAGTGCCTCAGCACCCTCCTAGTAAAAAATTTGCTTCCTTATATCTGATCTATCTATATATGTGTATTTATATATATATATGTTTAGTTTAGTTTAAAACCATTACTCCTTCTCCTATCACTGTACTCCATGACAAATAATCCCTCCCCAGCTTTTCTGTTGGCCCCCTTTAAGTATTGGAAGGCCACTATAAGGTCTTTCCCAAGCCTTCTCATCCCCAACTGAACATCCAAGCCTTCTCATCCCCAGTTGAACATACTCAACTCCCTCAGCCTGTCTTCACAGGAGAAGTGCTCCAGCCTGTTGATCATCTTCAAGGCCCTCCTCTGGACTTCTTCTTCTTGGTCCATGTACTTCTTGTGCTGGGTGCCCCAGAGCTAAATGTAGTACTCCAGGTGGAGTCTCATGAGAGCAGACCTGAGGGCAAGAATCACCTCCCTTGACCTGCTGGTCACGTTACTTTTGATGCAGCCCAGGATAAGAATGGCTTTCTGGGCTGCAAGCTCACATTGCAGGTCCATGCTGAGCTTCTCATTAACAAACACCTCTGGGTCCTTCTCCTCAGGGCTGCTCTCAGTCCATTCTTCACCCATACTATGTTTTTGCTTGGGATTTCCCTGGCCCAGATGCAGGACCTTGCACTTGGTCTTGGCAACTAAGGAAGGGGTAGGTGGCATGGCTCTCTACATTAGAGAGTATTTTGATGCTGTTGAGCTAGGGGATGGGAATAATAAGGCAGAATCCCTGTGAATAAGGATCAAGGGGTTGGCCAACAAGGCAGGCATTCTGGTAGGGGTCTGTTATAGGCCTCCAATCCAGTATGAAGAGATGGATGAGGAGTTCAATAAGTAGCTGGTGGAAGTCACTTGATCACCAGTGCTTGTTCTCCTGGGGGACTTCAATTTCACAGACATATGTTGGAAATACAATACAGCCCTGAGAAAGCAGTCTAGGAGATTCATGGAAGGTTCCATGTGCATGGAAGACAGCTTCCTTTCTCAGCTGGTTAGTGAGCCTACCAGAGGGGGTGCCCCGCTAGACCTGCTGTTCACAAACAAAGAACTGGTGGGAGATGTGATGGCAGGGAATTTTCTTGGGCAGCGTGACCATGAAATAGTAAAGTTCTCTATTATTGGTGAAGTAAGGAGGGGGGTCAGTAAAACTGCTACCTTGGACTGCCAGAGGGCAGACTTTGAGCTGTTCAGGACACTGGTAGGGAGGGTCCCTTGGGAGTCTGTCCTGAAGGGCAGAGAGGTCCAGGAAGGCTGGATGCTCCTCAAGAAGGAAGTCTTAAAGGCACAAGAGCAGGCTCTCCTCACGTGCCGTAAGATGAGTGGGCAGGGAAGAAGATCAGCGTGCTGAGTGTCCAGGAGAAAAAGTGAGTTTATGTCCAGTGAGAGAAGGAGCAGGCAGCTTGGGGAGAGTACAAGGAAGTTGCCAGCATATGCAGAGAAAAAAATCACAAAGGCCAAAGCCCAGCATAAGCTTAACTTAGCCACTCTGGTTAAAGATAACAAAAAAAAAAAATAATATGTTTTTATAGGTATATATTAACAGCAAGAGGAGGGCCAAGGAGAATCTCCATTCTTTACTGAACTCAGGGGAGAACATGACTACTGAGGGTAAGGATAAGGCTAAGGTTCACACAGGCCTGCCTCTCAAGCCTGTCCAGGTATCTCAAATCGTCGTATTGTTTTACCTTTCACTTGTAGCAAATGTCAATATGCACTTGATTTGGAAGTGAATGAAGAATCCTTTTCCCATCCATGAAACTTCCATACTAAATCAATCAATCAGTCAATCTTGCTCTACATCAAGGTGATATACAAAACTTTCAAGATGTGAAAGAAAAACACTTAGGACTTAAATGGGTTATAGAACAACCTCTTCATGTCCATCTTCAGAAAGACCTAGAGGAATGACTTAGGTATGGGTCTTTTGTTTATCCTTTTATTAGCTGGGTGAAAAATAATATCAGACGTATACCAAGGAGCTAAAAAACATATTTTAATAACTTTATTTAAACTGTCAAGTTTACATAGAATTATTTTGTTTCCATGAATTAACATTTTTCAAAAGGGAACAAAGGTAGAAATTCCCATGCACTCTAGAGAGCTGATGTGAATATCACCACAAAGCTTCATTTGATAAATTATACCTGTAACAATTATGTGGTAATTATAGCATGAGCAGGTTTAAGCAATATGATTTATGCACTGAAGATTTTTTCAATCACAGCATTGATACAGCAAAGGATATTCTGTGAGTTAAAACAAATCAAAACAAAATAATAATAATTCCATGCATGACTAATCAAACTTCATGTCCTAATGAAATTATGAAGGAGATATTCAGAGAACTTTAACATCCACGATTCACATGACAAACAAGGAGGTAATAATGATGGCTTATTACTCCTGTTCCATTACTTTAAAGGAGCTGTCTAAAACACTGTCACCTAAGTGGGTCATCTAACTTCTCATTCTCTGATTTCTTTTCCCTGAGCTTTCCTATCAGTGATTATTGTATTCCGTCTTTTCACTGCCCTGCAGCTGAAATATTGTTAATTGGACTTCTTAACTATCTCAAGAATAGTAAATTTTCACATGCTTCAAGCTCTGCCCGTTGACCTGCGTATGCATATGTCTCTCCCTGTTTTGTGGCTTTTGATTCAGCAGTCTCAGAATCTGCACAGATTCCCACTTATCTGTACATTGTGGTGTTGATTCACACTGTTCACCACAAAACCCTCTTTATCCTGTGCTCTTTTGTCATTTTTTCTGAAGTCTCTAACTAGCAGTGATAGAATGGCTACAGTATTTAATTTTAGGTGTCACTCTACACTAACCAGTAGCCCATTAGTATGTAAATTTGGAAAACAAAACAAAACAAAACACACAAACAAACAAACAGATACTTCACTAGCAACCTTATCGACAGGTTTTATAACGCAATATCTATTTATTATATTTGAAAACAGCAAGCTATATATGCTATATTATGAGCAATAAATGATGAAATCCTTAAGTGAAAATGGACTAATATGTAGCAAAACTTAAATCTTCTTGTTCCCATTCTTGTTTAGTATAACAAACACAGAAACAGAAACATTAAATATTTTTATATGTTATATATATATACACACATACATATTTGCCGTACATATTTGAATTTCGGGTCCAGAGAAGGGCGACGAAGCTGGTGAGGGGCCTGGAGAACAAGTTCTACGAGTGAATCCTTTCAGTCCAAAAGCTGATCTGGTAAGAACATTATCCATAGACTCATCCTGGGTGTCCCCCTTCTCTCCCCTGGGAGAGGTGCTTGTGCCTCTGACCCAATTATTGGGTTCTCCAATCTGCTCTCATGTGTCAGTGCTCCTTTGTGTGAATGGAGAGGAACCCTTTTGTCATGTAGCTTGACAACTTCCACAGAAATTCCATGGTATTTATCAGAACATATTTTGAGGTTATATCCATACACTGAACAAACCTTGGGTGACTAAGGCTGCTACATGGTGGAAATATGCTTTTAAAAACTGTCGAATCACCCAAGTCAACAAAATTAGCATACTGGAAGTAACTAAATTGTGGTGAATGGTGTCAAGTGGTGAATGGAGTCAAATCCAGCTGGAGGCCGGTCACTAGTGGCGTCCCCCAGGGCTAAGTACTGGGGCCAGTCCTCTTTAATATCTTCATTGATGATCTGGATGAGGGGATCGAGTACACTCTCAGTAATTTTGCAGATGACACCAAGTTAGATGCATGTGTCAATCTGCTCGAGGGTAGGAAAGCTCTGCAGGAGGATCTGGACAGGCTGGACCGATGGGCTGAGGCCAACTGTATGAAGTTCAACAAGGCCAAGTGTCGGGTCCTGCACCTGGGGCAAAACAACCCCAAGCAGAGATACAGGCTGGGAGATGAGTGGTTGGAAAGCTGCCAGGCAGAGAAGGACCTGGGAGTGATGGTTGATAGTCAGCTGAATACGAGCCAGCAGTGTGCTCAGGTGGCCAAGAAGGCCAACAGAATCCTGGCTTGTATAAGAAGCAGTGTGGCCAACAGGTCTAGGGAAGTGATTGTCCCCCTGTACTTGGCTCTGGTGAGGCCGCACCTTGAATACTGTGTTCAGTTTTGGGCCCCATGGAGGACCCAAAGGACATGGAGGTGCTCGAGCGAGTCCAGAGAAGGGCGATGAAGCTGGTGAGGGGTCTGGAGAACAAGTCTTAAGAGGAGCGGCTGAGGGAGCTGGGTTTGTTGAGCCTGGAGAAAAGGAGGCTCAGGGGCGACTTAATCGCTCTTTATAAGTACATTAAAGGAGGTTGTAGTGAGGTGGGGTTTGGTCTATTCTACCACGTGCCTGGTGACAGGACGAGGGGGAACGGGCTAAAGTTGCACCAGAGGAGTTTTAGGTTGGATGTTAGGAAGAACTTCTTTACCAAAAGGGTTGTTGGCATTGGAATGGGCTGCCCAGGGAAGTGGTGGAGTCACCATCCCTGGAAGTCTTTAAAAGATGTTTAGATGTAGAGCTTAGGGATATGGTTTAGTGGAGGACTTGTTAGTGTTAGGTTAGAGGTTGGACTCAATGATCTTGAGGTTTCTTCCAGCCAGACAATTCTGTGATTCTGTGATTAAATTAGAGTAATAGAGTCCAGTTTTGAGTGAACTTCAGAAAAGAAGACAAGAATAAGGGAACAGATATGTTTCCTATAAAATAGTCAGTCCATATAAAAAATTAAAATTTTTATATGATGAAATAAACCGTCTACATTGGTTTGCAGGTGGTACAGAAATATCTCACCAAGAAATTTCAATGCTGTTCATTAGTGTTCTGCTCCTTGTCTGGTAAAAACAATATTATGATGTTTTGACCTAAGTGTCTATCTAACATTATATCCTGCCTAAACAATACTGTGAGATTACTGAAACATCTACAATGAATCCAACATATTGCTTTCTACTGGTAGAAAACTGCTAATGTTTTCAAACTCAAGTAAGTTTGTGCAAAAATAAGACCAAAGATTACAGTGAAATTTCCAAGAATCCTGTGTTGGTAACAGAACTAATGAACTGTTAACATTTTCTAGCTGTCATCATGGATAGACACTGCCTGCTTTTCTGTATTCCTTAAAATTGTATTTTCTCCCCGAATACAACATACAGAAACTTATTAATATCTTACACTACTCAGTATGTAAGGAACAAACTTTTTTTTTTACTTTTTTTTTTTTTTTCCCTTTCTGTCTTCTTTGATAGAGTATTATCAGCAGTCTCAGTCCTTCTAACATGACTTGATGAAAGTAATGATTTTTAGGGAATGGGAAGATTCTTTCAGGAACAGGAACTTAATTATTTCTTTAATCAGTGTACCACACTGACCTGACACCCAGACGTGAAAATTGTGGCATAGGAACAATGGAAATAATAACTAATAATGATTAGTGTCCATAATAACTCACAATGAATAATTCATCTGACAAATTTAGCCATTCTTTTTATCCCTATCTGTAGTTCCCCGGGTTTTCCTTTCTACCTTTTTTAAAAATGGGAGTGATGTTTCACTTTTTCCAGTCACCAGGGACTTCACCCGACTGCCATGACTTTTCAAAGGTGAGAGAAAGAGGCTTGGCAACTCCATCAGCCAGTTGCCTCAGGACTCTGAGGTGCATGTCATCAGGCCCCATAGACATGTGACTGTTCAGTTTCATCAGGTGGTCTTGAACCTGGTCTTTGCTTACTGCGGGAGGAACTGTGCTCCCTCAGCCTTCACCTGCAGGTTCAGGGAAATGAGAGACTTGGGAAGCCTGACTGGCAGTAAAGACTGAAGCAAAGAAGTAGCTGAGTACCTCAGCCTTCTCCAGGCTTGTTGTTACCAGTTCTCCCTTCTCATCTATCCAAGGGGGTACACTCTCCTTGACCTTACTTTTCTGGCCAACGTACCTATAGAATCCCTTCTTGTTATTTGCATCCCTTGCCAAGCTCAGTTCCATCTGTGCCTTGGCTTTCTTTCCTGATCCCACCTCTGTGCATCCAGTCGGCATCCCTGTACTCTTCCCTGGCCACATGTCCCAGCTTCCACTACCTGTGCATTTCCTTCTTACACCTCAGTTTGACCAACAGGTCCTTGCTCAGCTAATCCCCTTTTTTCTTTTTTTTTGCGCTCACTGCCTGTTCTCTTACACATGGAGATGGAGAGTTCTTGTGCTCTAGGGAAAATATCCTTAAAGAGTTGTCAGTTCTGCTCAGCTGCTCTGCCCTAAGGATGGTGTTCCAAGGGATCTCATCCATGAGGTCTTTAAATAGCTCAAAGTTTGCTCTTCAGAAGTTCAGGGTCCTGACTTTGCTCCTTGCCAGGCTCACATTCCTCAAAGTCACCAACACAACCAGGGCATGGTCACTGCAGCCCAGACTGCTTCTGATCTCAACTCCTTTAATGAGTTCATAAGCATTGGTGAGCACCTGGTCCAGTAACACGTCTCCTCTGCTTGGTTTGCCTAATACCTGGACCAGGAAGTTATCCTCAACACACACCAGGAGACTCCTGGATCGCTTGCACCCTGCTTTGTGCCTTTTCCAGCAGACATGCTTCTTTTAGTTTCTTGTAGCTTCTTGTAGCTTCTTGTGCACTCAGAGCCTTCTCACAGTCAAGGCAGCATGAAAAACTGAAGAGTCCTTAACTCTGTGGAAGCACCCCCCAGCAACAACAAAACATCAGGGTGTTATCAGGACTGTTTTTCTCCTAAATTCGAAAAGCAGCACATACCAGCCACTATGAAGAAAATTAACTCTATCCCAGCCAAAACCAGGACAGATGATGTGAATAAGTAGTTGGCAGGAGATAAGGCATATGATTTTTTCACTTATTTGAAAAGTATTAATAGTTAAGCTATAGCAATAAGGACAGGACTAAGTGTTCTTTGCCTACAGAAGCAGGATTAGGTTTCCATTCACGCATGTATATGCAAAATTTGAAATTCAGGTTCCACAAGTATCCATTGCATAAACTACCATATGAAGTTGAAACAAATGTACACATATTTCTGTGAAAACAAAACAAAACAAAACAAAAGTTTATATATATAATATTTCCTGTTCCCTTAACATTTCTTCCTATTTCAATAACATTTTGTTATTACATTCTATAAAGTACACCATGACATACTACATGGCAAGGAATAATAATGTCTCATTATATGCACAGAGATTTTGTCATACAGCTGTTCAGGTTGGATGGAACCTCATGGGGTGTCTAGTGCATGCCCTTACTCAAAGCAGGGCCAACTGTGAAATCAGACCAGGCTAATTAGTGTTTAGGGGTTTGTCCAGTTGAATACCTCCAAGCATAAAGCCTTCACAACTGCCCTGGGCAGCCCAGACTTGTCGTTCTTCCCTAGTACATATCTCTATGTAGAGAAGAGTGAAATAGGTACATTAAAGTGCTGCTGCCTTTGAGATATTATGTATCCTGAGCTGATAAGTCCACAATAACATAATCTATATTGAA
The DNA here is from genome assembly GCF_965140915.1 of Aythya marila. NCBI lineage: Eukaryota > Metazoa > Chordata > Aves > Anseriformes > Anatidae > Aythya > Aythya marila. Next base: position 59,702,034 of record NC_139042.1, on the reverse strand, counting down.
AAGAGAGCACCTATATAATGTCAACAAAATGTACTGGTCTGCAAATCTAAGATTTTTCATCTGCCCTGGAAGATGATACAGCACATTTTACCATCCAGGCAGTATTTTCCACTAACTCCACTCTAAACTGTTATTTCTAGAAAGGAGAATAGGTATTTTCTCTTTTATTTCCAGTTACCTGATAAAGTTGAACGTGGACACTAATTTTAGGATAATGTCTGGTCATGCTAGGGCTAAACTATACAAACTGGACTTACCAACTAATATGTTCAAAGTCAAATGGCCTAATAAGGATAATAGATATAGTTAATCCCACTGTTGGGGAATTCACATAATTAGCAATGTGCAAACTGTTCTTTGTCCAACAAGTATGAAGAATACTCTTTCCTACTTTCCCTCTTGCTGGTCTGATGATGGAGATTGTAATCAACCTGTGGAGTCTATGAGTAAAAAATGTTGACTCCCTTCATTTATAGGAACTACATACAAATTACAAAACATTACTCGTGTTTTTTTGTTTGTTTGTTTGTTTTGTGTTTGTTTGTTTTTTTGTTTTTTGTTTTTTTGTTTTTTTTTCTCCTCAAGTCCTATATAGTGTTACTTTCCAATGCATGTAATTTCTCAGTTCAAGGATAAAGTCAAGATGAAATGCATCTGTTGAGCTTTGTGAACTGTGATTTCATAGAATGTGGCACTGTGGAACACTAATAAAAGTAGCATTACTTGTCCCTTTATTTGAAGTTACTGAATCCCTCATCATTCATCATCAACAGAAATGCCAAGGTCTGATTTTCAAATCCCTGAATGCTGCAAGTGAGGGTTATTTAGTACAGTCAGTGAAAATTTCTGCTTCTTGTTTTCCTAATATGTGCTCTCTATTCTCACAAAGTGTCGTACATGTGAAGACCAGGCCTACCCCATTCGGCCTTAGATACTTAAATGAGCGTGTAAGCTAGGAATCTATCATTAACGGATAGAAAAATGATATCCTACCTTAAACTATTCTCTCAGTCTATCACTTTTCAGTAGCTACAATGAGAGTTCCTACTCACAGCACAGGCACTTAAAGATGTCTCCATTTAAATATGTGCTTGACAGCATTTGGGATAATTTATGAAAAAAGCCCCTGGAACCAGAATTTTGTTAAAATGATACTGAATAGCTTACCTAAAAAGAAAAGAACAAAAAAAATATATTGTTTTTGTTTTTGTTTTGTTTTTTTCTCAAAAAGCCAAAGTGCCAGTCAAAAGAGTTCAAAGTCACATTGGCTCACCTAAATGCACTTCTGAGGTCAAAGGGAGAACCTTAAATAAGAGATACATTTCATGGATTCTAATAAAATGGTTTAAAAGATAGAAGATGGGTTGGGGTTTCTCAAACTTTTTTGTCTTTCACTCAGTTTAGAGTGAAAGAGTGCAATAATCTTAGCTTTAAATATATATTTATACAGGTTTTTTTACAATATATATATAAAGTAGTAGAAAAATATGTCGTCTCGTCTCGTCTCGTCTCGTCTCGTCTCGTCTCGTCTCGTTTCGTCTCGTCTCGTCTCGTCTCCTCTCCTCTCCTCTCCTCTCCTCTCCTCTCCTCTCCTCTCCTCTCCTCTCCTCTCCTCTAACAGGAGGACCTGTTCTTTCTCTCCTAAGAAAGACTATTTCAAGAGGTCAACACTTAAAAAGATATAAGGAATTATAAAGATATTATTGTAACTATTTTTTTCTAATAATTGTTTGGGACAGATACAAGATTGGAAGCACTTGATTTTAGGAGTTCTATGGTGCTACAAATGGGTCTAAATTTTAAGAACACAGCAGTGTTTAACTTAATTCAAACATTATCCCTTGTTCAGTGCTTGTTCTGTCATGATCTGTTAAAAAGAGTTCAATGACATTCTTGTAGATATTTCAGTTTTGAATTTATTTATTTTTTATCAGTCCTGTTCCTACAATTCACCATCATTTTACCAAATATCTCAGTATCAGTGGTGGTTCTAACTAGGGATGCTGTTACAAGCTGTTCAATTCTGTATGAGAGCTGTGGGTTTCATACAGGTATATGTTCCCAACCTCTGTATATTGCAAGGTTGTAATTGCAGATATGCATTCATATTTTGTCAGAAATGTACTTGGAAGATTAAAATTCTCAAGAGACTCAGAAGGAAACTGGCAAACATTTATGGAATTATTTGTCTGTCCTATTGTTTTCATTCTTAAGTACAAAATGAGCTTCCTTGTACTAAACTAAAAAATAATTTTGTGATGCTTACTCAGGTAGCGTGGTACAATTTAGCATCAGCAAGCAGTTAAGCAACTTCCATCATAAAATACTACAGAATATCTATCTTGTAATAAGATTTTAATAAGTTTGGGAACATGTTAAGTTTTAATAACAAATACATTTGGTTACTTTAATGATTTTATTATTTTAAAATATCTAATATTCAGCATTAATTATTAAATATTTTGAATGTTTGTGATTGTATACTGGAATACAAAAACAAACAAAAAAACTGTTTTATTTAACTTTATGTCTCTTACCAAATTTATCAAGTACATCCCTTCTTTATCATTTGAAATGCAATTGTACCCTTTAAGAAGAAACACATAATTACTCTTCATTTTCCCCATTGCTGTATTCCTTGTTGCTGATAATTTCTCCATCATCCAGCAGTCAATTCTAATTTCTCACATTAAATGCATATAGAACATATTTAAATAAGTAAGTAATCCCTGAATTTTTAGTAGCCATCAAGCAAAATGCAAAGCCGCGTTAATCTCTGGAAATATTTTGCCAAAAATGACTGGCAATATAATACGTGTGCAGACAGAAATGAATACTTGAGGTCCATTCAGATGTGTGACTAGTGGTGGTGAAGAAGAACATATTGACAAAGTTGAAAAGGTTCTTTTGGGTAAAAAAGTACTACTGTGAAGACAATGGTCTTTAGCCAGAAGAAGCTGTGAGAAAAAACAACACAATATATGCTAAAACCAAATCTTAGAACAAGGCCTTTGCCAGCAGTGAATGAAACACACAAAAAAAAAGCATTTAATGTCTTGATGGTGGTTTATCCTGCACTGTTTTCTGCTTCTTTTTCTTATAGATGCCTCTCAGTGGCCTCCATGGTAGTGATGGTGAGTATACTGTTCAGTTCCAAAAATCTTATCAATCACTGGGTACATCAGATCAAATTTAACTTCTCACAACTTCTTTATGAAATCTCACCATTTTAAATTTATCTAGGCACCACTCCTATCATGCCATCCTGGAAGAGAATTTTGAGATTTTTTTTCCCCCTTATGATTTCTTCTTCCTCCTTGGATGGGAGGAACACATCTGGTCATGTTAGAAGATGATTATTACAGGCTTTTCATCTGTTTTCAGATATAGTAGTTGTAGATTCTAAGTATCTTAGTATCTCTAAGGATTTTGGACATCATTGTGAACCATTATCTCAATCACTTTTCCACATCTGAGAGCCCAAGACATTCATCTGTCTTGTATAAATTTTCCTTTCACAGTTTGATACTTAAGTGTTTTCTTCCCTTTTGTCATTGATGCACCATAATGCTGGGGAAGAAGGAATTAATAAGACTTTATATTATAGCCTTTAAATCATCATTTTCCTTTATCTTAACACATGCTTACTTGCGTTCATTGTTTAATCATTCATAATCTCTGATTTATCTATTTATTTATTTATTTATGTTTTGAAAGGGAGGGAGGAAGCTGGACCAGGCAGTGTAGGAGAAAATGGATTGCACTTGTCATGTAGTTAGTAGTATTTTGTATTTCTTGTGATCAGCTGATCATCTTTCAGCCTTAGCTTTTGCTCCAAGCCAATACTGAAATGTTATGGCTTATGAGAAATTTCTCAGACAAAATAAGTGTTAGGTGGAAACTAACTATTTGATTGTAAACTATAATTATTTCTTTGTTGTTTCTCAGGAATAGAATAGTTAGAAATTTTAAGTTTTCACTGATACACAGCAAAATACTTTGTTAATGAGAAAAAAAAATGCACTGGCATTTGTTGCTATTAAATATTTTGTTTGTTTGTTTGTTTACATAAAACACATAAAAGACTACTCTTTTCTTGCTTAGATCTCTCCTTAGAAACCTTTTCTTCTATAAAGTCTTAAAGAAAATAGCTGTCTAAAGCTTTTATTTCTAATGGAAGGCAGAATATAATGTTCATCCTGCATCATGCATTCCACTAATCTTGCTGAACGACAATGAACTACAATTGATGTTGGTTTCATCTGTTATTCTGTGTCTAAATATTGCTAGTCCCTTGTAGTAAATCCAAAGTCTCTGTACAAACTGATCAAAAAGAAGACATTTTTTGTCTGTACAGAGTAACATCATCTTCCTTACTATGCATAAATTTCTGTTTTAGTTTAATTAGAAAAAGATATTACTTTTGTGTTATCTTTTCATTTGTGGAGACTGGAAAAGAGTAGACCTACTACTTTTATTTTTTTTTTCCTTTTTTTCCTGAATGTATAAACATGAGTCAACTAATATCTGTATCAAAGTCTTTGCATGAAATATTAGTACTAAGTAATTCCACTGAAATTAAATTGGGGGTGGGGGGAGAGAGATTTTTTAGGTGACTGATCTATCTTATGAGATCACAAGGGCGTCTGTGACTGAAATTTATCCCTTGAGTTCTGAAATTTCTTCTTTTCAAGTATTACCAAGTAGTACAAGAACTCACTGCTGCTATCACATGATATCACAATATCTAAATTTATATCATATCGTGTGTCATTGAAAAACTGTTGAAGTCAGAATTTTTCCTTTGGGAATGAAAAGCTAAATACAAATGTATAAAATACAATAACTTAGATAAGTCTTTGAATAGTAATTTTTTTTTCTTCCCCTTTCCTACTTCTAATACTGATAATCTACTGACGGCTTATAGTAGCTGTAATTTTAATATTCCCTTCTGTTCACAATACTGTAACTACTTTTGCCAACAGACATAAGAGTGGAGGCAGATTTCCCTTTCTCTCCCCATATGCATCCCCACAGTGGCATTGATCATTTGATACAGCAATATTCAATGGACTGAGTGTTTAAAACATGAAAAATGGAAAATCTAAGATGGGTTCAGCAGTGTGTTTCTTTTCACCGCTGGTTGGTCTTATTGTTAAATCACAACTGAACCATAAATCAAGTACTATAACATCTCTACCACCTCCTCTCTCCTCCCGTCCCCCCTCCCCCCCAGATATGAAGTTGCTCAGTGTCTTTATTTGATTTAGGAGCTTGAAGTGTTTCCCTTTCTATTTTTCTTGTTCCACCTTTTGTTGAAGTATGCCAAACTTTCTGGGTGGCCACAACCATTGATTTGAGTTTATGAAGGTATCAAAATTCAAGTAGTCTTAACAATATGGATTTTTATGGTGATTGCTTTGGGTATAGTCCATCTGATAAAAGATATAATGAAAGTTCAGAGACTGCAAAAATGACTGAGGCATGTTCATCAACTTGCTTTGGAGTGTGACAAAGAGTCTATATAAGTACTTTATTGTTAAGCCTAAAAATGTGGAGGGAGAGAACCAAGAGAAAACACTGTGAGAAAAGAAAATGTTGACACATGTTCAACTTTACCATAAAAGCAATGTATGTAGCATCACATGATACGGTATGCAATGAAAAATCACCCTTAGGAAATGACTGCAGAATTTAGGAGATAAATGAGACTTTCACAATGACTTCTATTCTTGCCAATGATAGTCAACAGTTGCAAAGTAAAGACTTAATGGCTGCTTGAGTTAAACTTCACAGTATTGATGCAGCTGTTTTCAAGATAACTATTTTCCTTGAGTGGCCAAAAGAATTTGGCTGTCTTATGCTTTTTCAGCTCTCACGTTATTGGGAAATGCCCAAAACAATTCCAGTTGTAAAAGTAGATGAAGTGCCTCACTGATCAAAGATACTGTGAGTGTGTAAATTCGCAGATACTGTGATACTGTGAATACTTCCACTCTAACAGAATTAAAAGTCTGATTAGAAAATGTTTACAGAGGCAATGGGAGGCATCACAAGGAATGTTCATTTTAAAATTCTGTTTCATGTTCATGTAATAGAGAACAAATAGTCAACTCCTAAATATAGTCATGAGGGAAGAAGAAAGGAGAAAGGGAGAAGTCTTTCCAAAGCAGAGAAAGTCTACATTTGAAAACATAGAACACTATCAGTTCTCAGACAATTCCCATGTAATCACAGGATGGCTTTGATGTAATACATATTGCATAGAAATAGATGGTAAGATCTGGAACAGCTATTAGGACTAACCATCCTCATGGGATCCTGAACAGACTTCTAACTTTTAGATATGCTTGCCTTAGAGCTGTGAGGGCTGTTCACTCCCACTTTTTAACTTTTTTTGTTCGTCCATTGGAACAAACCTCTAATTAAAATTTAAATTTGCATATATTTGCATTTTTCCAGGAGCAAGATTTTTTGAGGATTCAGGTACCTATCTTGTGATTAAGATTGCTCCCAGCTTCAGGACACCTGAAGCTAATACATCTTGGTATAAGATGTATACAGGAATACACACAGCTTATAAACATGTATTTAATTCCATCTAAGTCTTCAGAAAAACAGAGAAACATGAAAGACCATGATATTTTGTTTCATTTTGGTTTAGTTTAGTTAATTTAGTTTGTATTTTATTTTATTTATTTTATTTATTGTTAGTGCTTGAACTGCATAATACATATGAAGGGTTAGACTTGTCTAGGGAGAAAAGAAATATGTAAAATAAAAAAAGAAAGCAGCAGCTAAAGGATTGGAATCAGAGGCTGAATAAAGGAACAATAATGAAAAATGCTCGTATTCCCAGTTAAGCCAATTTTTACCAATTATCATCAGGTATTTATCTCAATCAGATATTGCTATGTTTGCTCTAAAAATTATTCTAGTTCCACCAAATACAGTATAAGTTTCTGCAACATCTTCATTTTCTTTGCTGAACAGCAGTACCTGTTTATCCATCCATATGATGCCTTTCACAGAATATTTTCCCCCTTTTGGTGGTTTCAAAAAGCTACAAGTAGAAAAAACAAAACAAAACAAAACAAAACAAAAAACACACCACCTTTTGCCTGTTTTGTTGTTGTTGTATGTTTTTTTTTTTTTACTTCTTTCTGCCATGTGTAATACAGTTAAGGACTGTGTCATAAAATTTATATTCTTATATTGGTAGTCCAAGTGTAATAAAAAATAACCCCAGTGATTGGACAAAGTAGTCCTTGTTTTCCTGGCTCTGATTACATCTTCCTTAGAAAATTAGAGCCTGTTACCATTGGATTGTTATGTAAATGCAGATGCTGATTTCATGTCAAGTTCTCACTTCCCATGGGTGTGTGGGCCTGTTTTAAGGTTGTTTTTATGTTTGCAAAAGAAAGTGATATTGCTTATGCTGCAACTGACAGAATAGAAAGTTTCACCTCTGTGAAAGTCGCATAAAGGTTTTTACTTTTTGTTATTTTATTTATGTTTGTTTATGTTTCTTATTTGCATGTGTTATACACAACATACTCTCTTCAATTAAAAACCCATTTTGAACATGTAACTATTTTAATATGCACACAGATCACTGGATTTTCAAGTGTTTCATTATCAAAAATCAAGGATTACTTTTTCAATTGCTTTTGAAATGTTTACCCAATACAGTTCCAGAGGTACTTATCTGAAATAAGTGGATATTAAGCTCCTCTTCTATAAGCTGGCAGATAAGCTTATTTTATATTTGCTTACCAGAGATTTATGCAGTTAGTATTTACTGAAGTTTATGAAAACAAATCTCTCTCCACAAAAACATGACATTGTGTCTTCTGTTTTGAACATGAAAAACTGCTATGTTTGGCAAAATCCAGTCTTGAGTAGGAAGTTTTTTCAATGCAATATTTTTTTGCAACAGTAAAAAATCCACCATGAGTCTCATAATGGAAGCGGGTCATGACTGGAACTTTCTGTCACTGTTCGTAAGAAAATGTTATAATCAGGTTTTAGGTAGAAAGGTTGTGTAGGAATTGCAAGAGGAGCATAGCCTTAACTGCAAAGTAAAAATACAGGTTGGTTTCAATAGGAGATATAGGGGGTCTTCTTTCTTAAAGGATGACAGTGGCACCTATAGCAAAAGAGGTTGCAGCAAATATGTGAAGAAAAGTTTACCCCAGTGTCTAGATCTCAGATCTAGATTAAGGTCATACTGAGAGGCAATTACTCACTTAGGTAACTTCAGATTGACATCTTGCTCCAGAGTCAAGATGTCCTACTGCCTCTCCTGCTTGAAACCTAAGGGAAAAAAAAAAAAGGGGGGGAGGGAGAGGGTAATGGAGGAAAGTTGCTTAGGGTGTTGTTTACAGGGTATAGCCACTCTGACAAGGCTGTGTTTTATATAATCTTTGAATATAAATTGCATTGCATGGTACTATGAAAAAAATATATATGTCAAATCTGCTCATACTCAATGCTTAAAAAAAAATCAAAGTGTATAAAAGTTTTGCTATCTGAGCATTGCAACTGCATTCACACCTGTTTAAAAACAGTGATTTGCTTGTAAATTGTCTGTAATTCTCAGAGATTATATCGTAGAATCATAGAATACCCTGAGTTGGAAGAGACCCACAGGGATCATTAAGTCCAGCTGTTGGCTGCATAGAGGACCACACAAAAATCAGACCGTGTGTGTGAGAATGTTGTACAAATGCTGCTTGAACTCCAGCAGTCTTAGTGGTGTAGCCACTACTCTATGGAGGCTGTTCCAGTGCCTGACCACCTTCTTGGTGAAGAACCGTTTTGTAACATCCAGCCTGAACCTCTTCTGTTGCAATTCCATTGTGTTCCCTCAGGTCCTGTACCTGTCACTAGAGATCAGTGCTTGCCTATCCGTCCAAAACTGCACACGGTACTCAAGGTGAGGCTGCACGGGTGGAAAGTAGAGCAGGAAAATCCCTTCCCTCAACTGGCGAGCAGTGCTGTGCCTGCTGCACCCCAGTGTATGGTTGGCCCTTTTGGCTGCCAGAGCATACTTTTGACTCATATTCAACTTTCCATCAACCAAAACCCCCAGATCCCTTTCTGCAGTACTGCTTTCCAGACTCTCATCTCCTAGTTTGTACACACAGCCAGGTCTGCCTCTTCCCAGGTGCAAAATCTGGCACTCGCTCTTGTTAAACTTCTTGGTGATTGCCTAGCTCTCGTTTGTCAAGATGTCGCTGCAAGACCTCTCTAAACCTCAACAGGGTCAACTGCTCCTCCTGTTTTAGTGTCATCCACAAACTTACTCAGTATACCTTCAATTCCTATATCCAACTCATTTATGAAAACATTAAAGAGAACTGGTCCTAAAATGTAGCCCTAGGGAACTGCACTAGTGACTGGCCACCAGCCTGATATAATCCCATTTATACCCTTTGAGCCCATTCTGTCAGCCAATTGTTCACCCATCATATTATGTTTTTATCTAGCTGTATGCTGGACGTTTTGTCTGGAAGGATACTAGAGAAGCGGTATTGAAAACTCTACTGAAAACCCAAAAGACTACATCAGCTGGCTGCCCTTGGTCAACTAGATGGGTGACCTTGTCATAAAAAGAAATTAAGTTTGTTAAGCAGGACCTTCCCCTCATGAACCTATGTTGGCTATGACCAATGACTGTCCTTCAGGTGTTTAAATAACTCACAGGATAATTTTCTCCATAATTTTATGAGGCAGTGAAGTGGGATTGACAGGCCTTTAATTACCAGGGTCTTCTTTCTTGCCCTTCTTGAAGATTGGAACATTTGCCAGCTTCCAGTCAACTGGGACTCCTCCAGATTCCCAAGACCTTTGGAAAATAATTGAGAGGTCTCTCTCAATGGGATGAATAACATCAGGCCCTATAGACTCATATGCATCCAGTTGGAGCAGCAAGTACTGCACAAGTTTGGGGTTGGCTGGTAATATATTGTTACCACAGACATGGTCCTCCAAGTCAGGGCACCTGAGGTCCCCAAGCCCATCATCGGTATTAAAAACAGAAGCAAAGAAGGCATTAAATGCCTCTGCCTTGTCTATGACCCTGTTTGTGACCATTCTCACCAATGTTTAATGTGGTCCTCCTTTTGCTGTTAACGTATTTTGTATTTAATATAACATAATCCATACAATATATTACATCTATATGATATGATATTAATTATATTATATATACTACAATACTGGCCAGCTTCAACTCTAATTGAGCCTGGGCCACACAGATTTTCTCCCTGTAATGGACAACAGCATCCCTGTAGTTCTCCCATGTCACCTAACTTTACTTCCAGTGGCCATACGTATGTTATGTCAATTATGATTATTCATAAGAAGAACAAAGAGTAGCCAACCTATAACTGCTTATTTTCTTTCTAATCTTGTAAATATAGACCTTCAATGGTTTCCTAGATTAATCTGTACTTTGTTGTAAATTCAGCCACTGTAAACCAGAATGAATAACAGAGCAGGAGATCTGCAAACAGCTTTGGTTACCTAAATTTTGTGCTAAAAATCAAAGTCCAAGAGTAGGTTTCCTTGTACTAGAAATGTTCAACTTCTCGAAGGTACTTTAAGTTTTTACTGATAGGTATGCCTACAGCCACTCAAGCTTCATGGTGCTGAGCAATTTACACCCTTCTCCTGTACCATTTTCCTAATCAGGGACCCTGTCAGCTACCTGGTGGACATTTTCGGAGCTTGTCTACCAAAACTTTTTTTTTGTTTTAGTTTGTGCTCCTTTTTGGAAAAAAAAAATGTTTGTTTGTTTGTTTGTTTTTTACCTAACATGAAGAAGCATTAAATGCCTTGCATGAAGAAGCATTGATGTCCCTGGTCTGAATGACACTCAAATACTGTAATGTAAGACTGAAAAAGAACAGCTCCCTAACCTTGAGTATGTCAAGTCAGAGATGGGTTAAAATACCTGGATGTTACTACCTACTGCAAATATCAGAGGAATGCAAATCTGAACCAGGATTTTCCCACAGCTCTGAATGTTGACTTACTGCATAGAAAGCAGACATCTTTTTTCCCCATTTCTGCATGATTATTTTTTTCTTTTTCATGCTTGATGACAAAGGATGTAATTGATGGCTGTGAATTTTTAATTGAAATAGACATTATCTTCTAAATCATTATTGATGATCAGTCATCAGTTAGACTGTCAGTCAAACTCTTTTCCCAGTACTCATTGTTAACTTCACATGCAGCTTTCTGGGTTCTGTAAATCTCATTTTCAGTGTTTGATGTTTCTTAAAGCATCATTAAAATCACATGAATTCCTTACCTTGAAACTGCAGATTTCCTTATGTTGGTCTGCTAAAGCACAGTCCAGTTTCTCCTGGATAATGAGACTTGTTTGGAAGCTTAATGGAAAATACCAAATTCAGAGATCAATTCAGATGATGAAAGAATGAGTGAAATTAAAGAGAAAAGCATAAATCCAAGTCTTTACCCAATGCCTCTTAAATTCAGTGACATTATAAAACAGATGTGGCTAAAGAACAGGTGATAAGATTATCTTGTCTTCTCTAGAAAGATATTTCCTCTGTAAGCACAGAAAACTGAGTCATGTGTAAGCTTATTGTTTCACTTACAGGATGCACCTAGGATTATAGATGTTCCAGTTGAGGTTTCCAACACAGCTTGCACTGCTTTACTGACTGTAAAAAAAGATTCAAATCTTATTATGTTCTAGCAACATTTTCAATGTAAGTTTTCCCATGAAAGGCATACAATGAAATAATAGGAAATGAACATATCTTTTCATTATTTGCAGTGTTTCCTTCCAAAAACTTTATTTCTGTAACTTCTTATTCCACTAGAAATATTTTGGACTCACGTAAGTTAGTAAGTTAGTAAGTTAGGTTACTGAAGTATCTCTAATTTTAGCTTTCAGTGATAGGCATTATTTAAAAAAAAAAAATTAAAAAAAAACTATTTTAATCAGAAAAGTGGACCAGAATACAAAGTATACGAGAATACAAGAACCAGAACACAACAGGAATACAAATAGTTTCATAAAGAAAACATCTATTTTCAAGGCAATGGTTTACTAGACAGACTGATACACTCTTCTTTTTTTGTTTTTTCCTTTTTTCTTTTTTTCCTCTCAGTTAATGCTGATAGAAATACTATATCAAATCATTCCCACTTGTTCAAATTAAAAATTCACATATTACATGTTCCAAAATGTTGTGAATTATCTCTATCCTCTATTTACTCTTTCTGTTTCTCTTTTATTGCCCAAAGCCAACAGAAGAGCCCTGAAATGCCTGCTATATATCAAGAATGGGAGAACTTGTAATTCACACACTGCAGTAAGAAGTGTCATTCGTCATTAATGTGATGAAGATAAATGTAGCTGGCCACTAAAAAGAACCTTATGAAGATGACTCTGGCTTGGAGGAAAAAGGAATATTCATTCATCTTTACTGAATGTAATAGTCTGAGGGTTCAGGAAGAAGCCTTTGTTACATTATTTAAAAAACATCTCTAATACAGTTTTCAACTGCTATCTTTAACATCCTTTAGGATCCATGGATCTTTTTTTTTTTTTTCTTTTTAAGAAAATAAAGTCTGTAGTTAGTGGCTTTTTTATGTTGCTGCCTTGGGCATTTTCCTTGGAAAAGCATTAAAGGCCAGAAGCCTTTAAGCTTCTGGCAGTTAAGCACTGTTTCTTTGAAACAGGAAAATAAAGATTTTAATAAGTTAGAGTCATAGAGGTATATTTTGGAAAGCATGCCTTCAATTGAAGAGACCCTGTACACACGAGTTATGCATGATTTGTGACATTGTCAGTTCACAGATTTTTGGGCATTTGCATTGGTAAAGTCACTTGGTAATTCAGAAGAATGAAAGGAATACATTATATGTTATGAATCTCTGCAATAGTCATCAGGGAGGAGGTGTGGAAGGAGGCTTAGATTTCTAAGTATATTTTGACAAGTAACTGTTTTTTAAATTACCCAAATGTATTAAAGTTTCTGACCACATGTAGTTTGTGTGGTGGGTTCTCTCATCTGAAAGGCATTTGTTCACCTAGAATAGTGTGTGGCTGATGCACAGGGATCCAGGATGCAACAACAATTTCTCTCTGATGCGGTCTGGTTCTTAATTACTACTGAGTTCAGACAAAATGGTTTAGTTGAGTTTAATTCAGATTTAATAACAGTCCATCACCACGAATTTGAATTCTCTAATCTGCATGTAAGTAGTTACAGACAGCATGTTTACCTCCTGATACAGCTACAGAGGGTTCAAATGAACATAATATTCTTGCATAGACTAATATCATTGAATTGGAAGTCAAGTTGAATTTAAAACAAACAAACAACAACAAAACAGTAGTGAAGAAAGCCTTTACCTTTCCCAGACTTTGAAAATTATTATTTTGATATCTGCTCAGTATTTATTTTTTGATAGTGTAAAAATGTATGTTCTTAAAGCAGCTGTTTCACTGAGTTAGTAGTTTGGTGTGGGCTGAGGGCCAAGTTAGTTAAGTGCTGTTTCTGTCACTGCCATTGAACTGCCATGCCAATGACTATACAGTTAAATTAGCAATGGAGATATTTTTATAGATATATATAACCTATATATCTATAATAATAAAGTAATAAAATAATAATAAAATAATGATAATAATAATAAAGTAATAAAATAATAATAATAATAATAATAATAATAATAATAATAATAATAATAATAATAATAATAATAATAATAATAATAATAATAATGGGCTTAGGCCTGGACTTATTAATTACTGTATTTGCTTTTCTTATTTGCTATTGAGTCTGGTCATCGCTTTCAGAAATGACAGACCTGGAGGTTTTTTTCACTCTTTTCCAACAATTAGCATGAAGCAAAATCAGGGAAGTTGGGCCATGGTTGTTTCTAAATCATTTTCAAAGTCCATTATACAATATGTTCAGTTGTTGCAAGAAAGCATATTTACAGCTTTGCAATGTAATGTATCTTCAGAGTGAGCTAATTTATCTCCTGCAAGAGACAGGAAATAAGCATGGGAAGATTTGCTTTCTCAAATTACAAAATTCTGACAGGTTTTGAGGTTTCATATTAAAAATAACCTGAAATAGTTCTAGGCTTAGCTTTGCAGCATTTAGCAGGGTATAATTTACCTCACTTCTAAATAAAATTCAGTATCACTTCTGCACATAGAACACTTCAATAAAAGTAGCTCTATTGGAATTAACTTAGAATCATAGAATCACAGAATATCCTGAGTTGGAAGGGACCCATAAGGATCATCAAGTCCAACTCCTGGCACCGCACAGGTCTGCCCAAAAGTTTAGACCATGTGACTAAGTGCGCAATCCAATTGCTTTTTAAATTCAGACAGGCTTGGTGCAGTGACTACGTCCCTGGGGAGCCTGTTCCAGTGTGCGACCACCCTCTCGGTGAAGAACCTCTTCCTGATGTCCAGCCTAAACTTCCCCTGCCTCAGTTTAACACCATTCCCGTGGGTCCTATCACTGGTGTTTACAGAGAATAGGTCACCTGCCTCTCCACTCCCCCTCGCGAGGAAGTTGTAGACTGCAATGAGGTCCCCCCTCAGCCTCCTCTTCTCCAGGCTGAACAGGCCCAGTGCCCTCAGCCGCTCCTCATACGTCTTCCCCTCTAGGCCCTTCACCATCTTTGTCGCCCTCCTCTGGACACTCTCTGGACACTCTCCAACAGTTTAACGTCCTTCTTGCACTGTGGTGCCCAGAACTGCACACAGTACTCAAGGTGAGGCCAGACCAGCTCAGAGTAGAGCGGGACAATCACCTCCCTCGACCAACTAGCAATGCTGTGCTTGATGCACCCCAGGGTATGGTTGGCCTTCCTGGCTGCCAGGGCACACTGCTGGCTCATATTCAACTTGCAGTCGACCACCACCCCCAGATGCCTCTCTGCGGGGCTGCTTTCCACTGTCTCGTCACCCAGTCTGTACGTAAAGCTAGGATTGCCCTGTCCCAGGTGCAGGACCTGGCACTTGCCTTTCTTAAACTTCATGTGGTTGGTGATTGCCCAGCTCTCCAATCTGTCCAGACTTAATAAATGCTTGATTCTAAGAGAAAATATCTAGAAAATATATTTTAAAATATATTAAAGTCTTGTAAAAGACATAGTAAAATTAGAAATGTTCTAGATACTTTTTTGCAAAAACATGAAATAAAAACTCCAATAACAGAATAAGACAGAACGCTTATGTTTTTGACAAAGAATTGTTCAAGGGAATAAGTACCAGGATTTGGAAGCATTGTTGATTAATAATGAAAATGGATGTCAACTTCCCATGAGAGATACACCAACTTTACAAGTTAGCTGCAGAAATAGAAAACAGTTCACATACTCTACCTCAAATGTTTGAATCTTTTTTTTCCTTATGTCTTTTATGCTTTGTAATGTTCTTCTGCAAACTGCTATAAAATAGTTACCCCCCAATACTGATCAGAGGCAATATTTCCAAAGTAAGGGTAAAAAGGATATTTTTATGTTTTAATAACTAGTAAATCTATATATACTACATATATATGTGTATATATATATATATGTATGTACTATATATACTAGTAACGAGATTTACTATACCTAGTAAATCTCTTTCATCCCTCATTTGAAAGCCATAGGATTTTTATTTATATATAAGTTGATATGTTACAAGTAAAGCAATAGTATGTTGCCACCTTATTAAGTCATGCAAAGCATTGTTACAAAAGGAATTGTCTTGATTTTTAGCTACTCACTGAAATAAAACTTGTTTACATATGGAAAAGTGAGCTGTGCATGCCTAGACTGGGTATGGCATGTTTTGCATGTTTTTCTATATTAGTAATATAACATTACTTATATTGCTGAAATAATAACCTTATTAATTGGATTATTCATTCTATTTAGAATATAGACATTTTTTGTTTGGTTGTTTAAGAAAAAGCAAAGCTTTTAATAAATATAAACTCTAAAATGGTGGCAGCAAATTGTTCTAGTTAATGTATGCATTCTGCATGTAAAAATATTTTTCCATAAAAAATAATAATAAAAAAATAATCTACAACAAATACTTTGAAATGCATTTTTGATTGTGAACTTTTAACTGTCTTTCTCAGCTCACAAGCATGAAACAAAGCAAACTATGCAGCATATATGTTTTTGAAGCTGTAGGTTTTGTGCAGTATACACATATCTTCATATGCATCTTCACTTTTAGCAAAATGGTGATGCAATGTCTACTACTGACACTTATCAAGACTAAGGAATGGGTGATATATATTACAATCTTCTAATTCAAAGTGAAGAAATACAATTTCTTTCACACTACGGTGAAAGAAGGAATGTGACATTCCAGTACACAGACATTTTATTTCATTCTAAGCCAAGCCATACTGTTCAGTACTAATAAATTACCTGTGGAGGTTTGAGGGACAATATGAGGTCATTCAAATTAACCTTCTCTTAAGATACTGTATTACTATTGTTATTAAAACCTTCAAAGCCTTTTTATACTGGTGAAACAATGGATTTTTGTTACATAAAATTCTCAATATCATTAGAATTAAAAATACATCAATATTAGACCACCTTCAGGCTCAGATAGGCCAATTAAAGTTACTTTTTAAATATTTAGTTTTGTTTTTGTTTTTTTCTGGAAATATTTAATTATTTTGTATTCATGGTGAAAGAAGAGGATCATTCCTCTTTTCCAGTACAGTCTGAAAGTAATTAGCAAAGAAAAAAAGAAGCAATTTCTCTTTTGAGCAATCCCAGATTCCATTTATTTCCTCCTGTATGCTTTGTAAACACAGAAGGCATGTGTCAGATACCTTGGAAAACAAGCAAACAAACAAAAACAGTGGAAAATACAAATATGCTGGACCTTTTCATTACTCAGACCTTCCTGAAAATGGGTGATAGTGGTGGTCTGCACCACTAAAGGGCAAAAAAGCTAAAAAATGCGGAGTTTTTGGTAGGCCAAGGGCCAGTTTCAACAAGTAATTGCCTGCATAAAAATGTCAGCATGTGAATGTCTCTTCATTACTCATACCAAATTTAGCTTGCCTAAATTTGCATACTGCTTCTTCATCTTGGCTCATAAAAGTGTTGATGGCACTAGCAACAAAAATAAGATGTCCCATTATCAGGCTCATCTTCAAAAACATCACAGAGAACATGTTCAGGCAAAATAAAAGACCTTGTTGCATCATTTCTGGTTATACGGGGACAACTAAATTGATGAAAGACTGTTGTATACACAGATTTCTTAAAGATTTCAAATGTAGTATATTATTAATTTAAAAAAACAACAACAACAAAAAAAAAACTTCAAAGCTAAGCTATGTTTCATTTTATATTTATATTTATAAGAACTTTTCCAAGTCTGACTTGTGGGAACTTGGGAACTGTCCTCAGGTAAATGAATATATGGATATTGTGTCTGATCTTCATGCTGTGTAATCACTGTTAAAATATACACTGTCCTGTCTATGAAGCAATTCGCAAAGTCAAGCTCCAATGTGTCACCGAAGGTTGTGGAATTTAAAGAGTAGTTAAAGAAAGAAAGAAGGAAAGAAAGAAAGAAAATTAAACCAAGATATCAATGTAATAGAAATAACAATTACAGCTAGGTAAGAGATTAGTTCGTAATGTAAATATTCCATGAAAATACTTTTCTCCTAATTTAAGATGATAAACAGACCACACTTACACAGCTAGAAGTTGTAATTTACCCTTGTATCTTTAGAAAAGAAAGGACTGAACATATACATATATCAAAAATTAATCATTAACATATCTATCAGCAGTTTTATTTCAAAGGACTATGGTTTATCTAAATCTGTTTCGAAATTTTATAAAAAACACTGCATCATAAAAATACAAAAGTATATTGGCAATGTGTCACACAAAAATTTTTTTCTTTTTTTATATGTACCTCTTTTTATGTGTTTCTCTGCCTGTCTATATATACTTTGGGTTATTTACAGAATCACTGAATCACAGAATAACAGAATTTCTAGGTTGGAAGAGACCTCCAAGTTCATCTACTCCAACCTCTGACCTAACACTAACAAGTCCTCCACTAAACCATATCGCTAAGTTGTACATCTAAACGTCTTTTAAAGACTTCCAGGGATAGTGACTCCACCACTTCCCTGGGTAGCCCGTTCCAATGTCTAACAACCCTTTCGGTAAAGAAGCTCTTCTTAACATCCAACCTAAAACTCCCCTGGTGCAACTTAAGCCCATTCCCCCTCGTCCTGTCACCAGGCACGTGGGAGAACAGACCAACCCCCACCTCACTACAGCCTCCTTTAATGTACTTATAAAGAACGATAAGGTCGCCCCTGAGCCTCCTCTTCTCCAGGCTCAACAAACCCAGCTCCCTCAGCCGCTCCTCATAAGACTTGTTCTCCAGACCCTTCACCAGCTTGGTCGCCCTTATCTGGACTCGCTCGAGCATCTCTATGTCCTTCTTGTAGTGAGGGGCCCAAAACTGAACACAGTACTCAAGGTGCAGCATCACCAGAGCTGAGTACAGGGGGACAATCACTTCCCTAGCCCTGCTGGCCACACTGCTGCTTATACAAGCCAGGATGCTGCTGGCCTTCTTGGCCACCTGAGCACACTGCTGGCTCATGTTCAGCCGACTCTCCACCAATACTCCCAGGTCCTTCTCTGCCTGGCAGCTTTCCAACAAATCCTCTCCCAGCCTGTATCTCTGCTTGGGGTTGTTGTGCCCCAGATGTAAGACCCAGCACTTGGCCTTGCTGCACTTCATACAGTTAGCCTCAGCCCATTGGTCCAGCCTATCCAGATCCTCCTGCAGAGCCTTCCTGCCATCGAGCAGATCAACACATGCACCTAACTTGGTGTCATCTGCAAAATTACTGAGAGTGTACTCGATCCCCTCATCCAGATCATCAATAAAGATATTAAAGAGGACTGGCCCCAGTACTTAGCCCTGGGGGATGCAACGAGTGACTGGCCTCCAACTGGATTTGACTCCATTTACCACGACTCTTTGGGCCCGACTATCCAGCCAGATTCTAACCCAACAAAGCGTACACCAGTCCAAGCCACGAGCAGCCAGTTTCTTGAGGAGAATGCTGTGAGAAATGGTGTCAAAAGCCTTACTGAAGTCAAGGTAGACCACATCACAGCCTTTTCCTCATCCACCAAGCATGTCACTTTGTCATAGAAGGAGATCAGGTTCGTCAAGCAGGACCTGTCTTTCATAAACCCATGCTGACTGGGCCTGATTGCTTGCTTGCCCTGCAAGTGCCGTGTGATGACTCTCAAGATAATCTGCTCCATGAGTTTCCCTGGCACTGAGGTCAAACTGACAGGCCTATAGTTCCCCGGGTCTGCCCTCTGGCCCTTCTTGTAGATGGGCGTCACATTTGCTAGCCGCCAGTCAACTGGGACCTCCCCCGATAGCCAGAACTGCTGATAAATGATGGTAAGCGGCTTGGCCAGCTCCTCTGCCAGTTCTCTCAGTATCCTCGGGTGGATCCCATCCGGCCCCATTGACTTGCACACATCCAAGTGCCGTAGCAGGTCGCCAACCATTTCCTCGTGGATAGTGAAGGCCACATTCTGCTCCCCATCCCCTTCCACCACCTCAGGGTACTGGGTATCCAGAGAGCAACCGGTATTGCCGCTAAAGACTGAGGCAAAGAAGGCATTAAGCACCTCAGCCTTTTCCTCATCTTTTGTAACTAGGTTTCCCCCCACATCCAGTAAAGAATGGAGATTCTCCTTAGTCCTCCATTTTGTGTTGATGTATTTGTAAAAGGATTTTTTGTTGTCTTTAACGACAGTAGCCAGATTGAGCTCCAAATGACCTTTTGCCTTTCTAATTTTGTCCCTGCACAGCCTCGCAACATCCTTATAGTCCTCCTCAGTGGCCCGCCCCTTTTTCCAAAGATTATAAACCGTCTTTTTTCTCCTAAGCTCAAGCTGCAACTCTCTGTTTAGCCAGGTCAGTCTTTTTCCACGACCATTCATCTTTGGACACGTGGGGACGGACCACTCCTGTGCCATTTTGATTTCCTTCTTGAAGAGCGCCCAGCCTTCCTGGACTCCTCTGCCCTTCAGAACTGCCTCCCAAAGGGCTCAGCCAACCAGTGTCCTGAGCAGCTCAAAGTCAGCCCTCCAGAATTCCAATATAGCAGTCTTACTGGTTCCCTTCCTGGTGTCGCCAAGAATAGAGAACTCTACCATTTTGTGGTCACTCTGCCCATGACAGCTTCTGACAACCGCATCTCCCACCAGTACTTCTCTGTTTGTGAAGAGAAGGTCTAGCGTGGCACCACCCCTGATAGGCTCACTAACCAGCTCCATCAGGAAGCTATCTTCCACGCTCTCCGGAAAGCTCCTAGATTGCTTTCTCTGGGCCTTGTTGTGTTTCCAGGATATGTCTGGGAAGTTGAAGTCCCCCACAAGAACAAGCGCCAATGATTTTGCAACTTCTGTCAGCTGCCTGTAGAACTCCTCATCCATCTCCTCATCCTGGCTCAGCATTCTACAACAGACCCCAACCAGGATGATAGCCTTGTTGGCCTTCCCGCTGATCCTAACCCACAGGGACTCAACCTTATCATTCCCAGCCTTGAGTTCCACAACATCAAAAGATTCTCTAATATAGAGAGCCACACCACCACCCCTTCTGTGCTGCCTGTCCCTTCTGAAGAGCTTATAGCCAGTCATTGCAGCACTCTAGTCATGAGTGGTCCCACCACGTCTCCGTGATGGCAACCAAGTCATAGCCTGCCTGCTGCACAATGGCTTCCAGCTCCTCCTGTTTGTTACCCATGCTGCGTGCATTAGTGTAGATGCACTTCAGCTGGGCCATTGCCTTATCCCCTGGCCTTGCCATTGTTACCCCTGGCACAGCTCGAACAAGCCTTGTTTCAGCCCCATCCCCCTTCTTACCTAGTTTAAAGCCCTCTCAATGAGCCCCACCAGCTCTTGGGCTAGGATCCGTTTTCGCCTTAGAGATAGGGACCCGTCTGCGACCATCAGGCCGCATGCCAAGTAAAGTGCCCCATGGTCAAAAAACCCAAAATTTCTATGCTGGCACCAGCCTCTGAGCCACGTGTTTATCAGGTGGGCTTTCCATGTCCTCTCTGTACCCCTCCCTGCCACCGTAGGGATAGACAAAAACACCACCTGTACTCCCGCTCCCTCCACTAATCATCCCAGCCCCCTCTAAAGTCCTGTTTGATAGCCTTGAGGCTTCTCTCTTTAATGTCGCCACTGCCAGCCTGGACTACCAAAAGAGGATAATAGTCAGAGGGGTGAACTAGGTTGGGAAGCTTCCTTGCAATGTCCCTGACCCTGGCCCCAGGGAGGCAGCAGACTTCCCTATGGGTAGAGTCAGGCCAACAAATAGGGCCCTCTGTTACCCTGAGAAGGGAGTAGCCTGCAACAATCACCATTCTTTCTTTCTTAGTGGAGGCAGTCCTGAGGCATGTAGTTGACTTCCTCGCCCTAGGCATCCTCCTGGGTAGGCTTCCTACCTCATTCTCACCCATGGGTCTCTCAAGCTCCAGGGCCTCAAATCTGTTGTATAAGGGCACCTGGGAAGGCGGTGCTGGATGGGGAGGGCATTGCCTGCGAGGTCAAGCAGGGACTTGTCTCCATTCCTCCTCAACTCCCAGGTCCCCTCCTTCTGCCT
Source organism: Aythya marila (assembly GCF_965140915.1). NCBI lineage: Eukaryota > Metazoa > Chordata > Aves > Anseriformes > Anatidae > Aythya > Aythya marila. The sequence goes on along the minus strand of NC_139042.1, from coordinate 59,680,319 downwards.
GATGGCGACAGGGCAGGGGGTCCACCCCCATTTGGGGTGTCTCACCCCCGTACCTCTCCTTGAGGCCCTGCAGGGAGTTGCTCCACCAGTCTCTCTCCCGCTCATACTCCCTGATAGCCCTCAACCTCTCCACCTCTTCCTTGAGTTCTGCCACCATGCAGACCAGGTCGTCTACCTGCTCGCACCTCACGCACACAGTCTCTCTGCCTCCCGATGGCAACAACAGGCTCAGACACTCCCTGCATCCAATGACCTGAACTGCTGCATTTTTGGACGGGCAGTCGGTCTGGGTGCGTACTGGCTTCCTGGAGAGAGCGCTGTGCCTGGTGGAGACCATTGCAGCCTAGCTAACGGGAGACTGCCGTTAGAGGAGTTGTTCACATGGGTGGGGGGGAACGCTCTAACCTTCCTGCCTGCGCGAACTGCCGCACCACTCCCTTCTGATGTGCCACACCCTGTTCACCATGCTCCCTAGGGGCAGCTTTTGAATGGCCGGGAGGAGGGGGCACTGCTGGCTCCACCTGTGCCTCGTCAGCCTCCCTCACGAGGGCTGCTGGGTCCTGGCGGCTCCCTCAGGTAGGCTCGATGCTGGAAAAAATAGCCCTGCCTGTCCTGATCCCCTGCTCTGCTGCAGAACGCATCTGCGCAGGAGCCAATCGCCTTGGCAAGTGTAAACTTACCATGTAAACTTTTTGAATCTGGAGTCCTGACAACTTTTGTGTTAATTATCATAATGTACTTGTAATGTACTTCCCATCAGAAGTACACAGTAAATAAAATTACGAGGTTTCATAGTGGGAGCCATTATCCCTACATACAGACCTTTTCAAGTCCACCAAACTCTACAATCATGCATTCAGCACATACCAATGGATTTAAAGAAAATAGTATTAGAGAGTTATTAAACTGTGTAGTGCTTTATTTATGCTTTCATTCTTTTACCCAAAAAGCTGTCTGTCAGTACCATGATAGATTCAACTAATTACCTCAGACTATCTCTATTTTTATATTCCTTAATAACCCCATACTCATGCTACTCTTCAGTCTTCCCCCCCTCCCAACCTCTGCAAAACAAGAAAACCTCTATCAATACAAGTAAATAATTTACATTTGTTAGAAAAAAAGATTAAATCTTTACATACACTTCAGTTGTGCTACTTCAATTTTCTTAAGAGGTCTAAATAAGCAATGGATATCTAAGTTTTTGTTTGTTTCTTTGTTTGTTTGTTTGTTTTAAGAAAAAAAAAAGGGGGGGGTGGAAGGGAACTCAAAATTCTAGACTTAGGTTTGTATTTTCCTTCAATAACATTTTCAGAGAATTATATTTGCTGAAAGAAGCTACTTCCACTTTTCTTACTTGAACTTGGGAATGGGAAGCCATTCCTCAGGGGCTGCAGGTTGGGAAATCAAACTTGTGAACTTCTGAAGATGCTTTGAGATATTCTGAAACAAAGCATTGATGAGGATAATAGTTGGTACACATATTTATCCTTATCTGTGATGCTGGTTGCCTGGAAACCAGCAAAAGGCATATAGTCAGAGAATAGTTCAGATAAAACACTTGACATCAATCTCAGCAGGGTAAGGAAAGTGAAAAACACTGATTAGCTCACCCAGATTGTTATATACAAGAATCCCATCTTCCTGTCTTATCGTTGAATGTCCAAGCTGATTTAAAACCTTAATTTATCACAACATCTGTGGTAGTTATTAAATAGGGCCAGTATTTGCATCATTTAAAAGATGATTTAAATATATATATATATATATTTGCAGAATGTGCCCTTGGTCTGTTTGTATCTATTGAAAAAAATGAAGCCGAGGGAAACAATGTATTTATTTATTTATTTTGTTCTGAATTTGGGTTGTTTGCCACTGGATAAATAACAACAACATGAATAAAAAGGCTTAATGGCTGGAAATCTGTGTTAGATGGCTATCTTCTGAATAAACATATAGAGATGTTGCTACTGTTTGCATAAGAGCTGGGCTCAGAATCAACCTCTTTACTTGCAAACACTTTTTACAATCTCTTTTTATCATTACTTACTTGATAAAACTAAAATCTTAATCCTGTTACATCAACATCAGAGAGAATCCCAATGGTTTCAGTTAAGGTAGGAAGAAACCAGTTCTTTTTTCTTGACTCTACGCAGAAAGAAAAAAAATGCAATTTTTGCAAGAAGTTAGACTATTTACTGAAAACATACGCTTTGTTTGTTTGCTTGTTTTATTGTTGTTGTTTTGGTTTGGTTTTAGGTTATTCAGTTTAAATATTGTTACAAGAAGATCTCCAGATATTATTACTATTTATTTACTGCAATGTTCGTATTTAACAAAGTAGTCCAAACATTTCTCAAGACTATTATTTTCAGTTACAGAACAAGCAAGCAGAGGGTAACACCCTGCAATGTGAACTGCCGCTATTACCACAATGGTCACCATTTGAATTGTAAAGTTATTATTTGGAGTTTTGCAGTATAAGATAGCCTACCTTATAAGATGTAAAATTATGAGGTAGAAATGCAAAAAGCTTTGCATGATCATCTAGCTCACCTTCTGATAAAGCACCTGTTGTCTAAAATTACTCTCTTCAAATTCACCTTTTCTCATTATAAAATGAGTATATCATTCACTTTACTGATTATAGAAGCTAGCCACACACTGCCATTTTTATGTTGTAAAAATAATTTCTGGGGATAGAAGACCAACGTGTCCCTGAATTCAAAGCTAAAATGAGCCTGTTTTTTATTTTTTTCACATATGCTTCAAAATTCATTTATTTCTATAGGATTTCAATGGAGGTGGTCAGAATTTCATTAGTGAACTGTCATTATTAGTGATCAGCAACTTGACAAGACAATTTATCAGAATTAGCAATATAGCATCAAAATCTTAGGATGTAAATCTTAAGGATGTAAAAAAAATAATCTTAGGATGTAAATCACAGAAACCAGTTTAGTCAAAATGTATATCTGATAAAAATAACATTACTTACTCTGTCCACCAGCAGAAAGAATGTGTAGAAAGAATATGTAATTTATTCTCATTTAAATTCACTATACTCTCATTCACCATAATTTAGCACTACTGTAAGACCACAGATTGGACTCATTGTTTAAGAGCAATTTAGTGTTTTTCAACAGAAGATTTAGTGTTTTCCAATTAAAGGAGAACTAATGTTTGTGGACATATGCTAGAGTGGACTTGCATACCTACCTCCTTTTTTAACTATATCACTGACTTTCCTTGTCTAATCAAAAATATTTTTAGACCCATCTAAATTTATTTATTATCTAAAGTACATCACCAATATGAAGCATTCACATCTTTGCTTTTCAATCTTGCCAAAATCCAAACAAACCCTTTTCTGGTTCCTTGGTTTACATTTCTGCATGCCTTTTTCCTGTGCCTGCAGATACGTGGGGCTTCTAAATGAAACAAATTAGAGATTTTGTTCTGCTTCCTGGACTGCATTTTGGTTTTGTGTCCATGATATAAGAATGACTTTAACAATCTTAGGCTTATGAAATTGCCAGTGTCCTCCTAGTGTTCTTCCATCTGTACTAGGAATGATGGAGGAGTTGCCCATACTGGCTAATTTGAAACATATTATTCATGTCTCAGTTATATATTTGTCTTGATACATTTCTTTCATACATACTGGAAAGACGGTTCTTTAGAAGGTGATCAGAGAAGGATGTTATATTTCAGTTCACTGCATTAAGTTCTTGATGAATAAATCTCTTCCAATGAGTCCCTTCCTGCAGAGGCTATTGGCAGACAAGCTTTCCAGCTTGAGCACATAACCTAACTTAAAGTTAGACAATACGAAACTCTTCTTTTAGCGTGCATATGCTTGATCATATGCAAAACCTTCAGCAGGTTTTGGTATTGTGCTCTGCTTCTGTAACAGCTTGGTTTTTCTGTCATCTGGGAGACATGAGGGAAATGAAATAGGAAATTACCATTAAACTGAGACTGAACTTAATGACTATATTATAGTCACTAATACACACACACACACACTTCATATATATATATATATTTATATATTATTGATCTATATTTATTTATATATTATATTTTTATAGCATTGGATTTATTATGTGTTCAGGTACTGAAGATGTTCCAGAAAATTTCTTAACTCCAGAAATGATCAGTTACATAATAGAGTTCATTATAGGTAAACAGAGTTTATTTTTGCTAAACATATATATCATCTCTGTTGTGCAAGTGAATTTAATTCTGATGTTTATGTCCAGTAAAAACTACTACAGAGTTGATTTGAGATTTGTTCTCCTCCCACAATTACCTTAAGAGACTATCTATTGTGCAAAATATTGTAATAAGTATTTGAGAAATTTATAAACTTTTGCAAACAGCTCAGTTGAAATCAGACTGTCAGTTACTTTCAATTCATCAAGATGGAAATAAGGAAGGCAAAAGCCTGCCTAGAGATGAGGCTTGAAAAAGAGATAACAGATAATAAGAAGGGTTTTCTTAAATATGTAAACAGTAAAAGGAAGACTATAGATAATGTGGGTCCCCTGCTAACAAGGGGGGTGTCCTGGTAACGAGAGATGCCAAGAAGACGGAGATACTGAATGCTTTGTTTGCTTCAGTCTTTTCTTCAAGGACTCCCACCCGGGACTCCTGGACGCTGGAAGGAGAAAGAGTCTGGGAAGTGGAGATCTCCCTTGTTGACAAAGGAGTGGTTCGGGAGCATCTGAGTGGGCTCAATGCACATAAATCCATGGGTCCCAATGGTATGCATCCACGTGTACTAAGGTAGTTGGCAGAGGTGATTGTCAAACTACTCTCTATCATCTTTGAAAGTTCCTGGAGAACAGGAGAGGTGCCTGAAGATTGGAGGATAGCCAGTGTCACTCCGGTCTTCCAGAAGGGCAAGAAGGAGGATCCAGGAAACTACAGGCCAGTCAGTCTCACCTCTGTCCCTGGAAAGGTATTGGAGCAGCTTGTTCTGGATGCCATCTCCAAGCAATTGGAAGAGAAGAAGGTTATGAGGAGTAATGAGCATGGATTCACCAATGGGAAGTTGTGCTCAACCAACCTCATTGCCTTCTATGACGGCATCGCCAGCTGGGTAGATGCAGGGATAGCAATGGATGTCATCTACCTTGACTTTAGCAAGGCTTTTGATACTGTCTCCCATGACATCCTACTAGCAAAGCTGAGAAAGTGTGGGATAGAGGAGTGGATGGAAAGGTGGGTTGAGAACTGGCTGACTGACTGAGCTCAGAGGGTGGTGATCGGTGGCACAGAGTCCGGCTGGAGACCTGTGACTAGCGGTGTTCCCCTGGGGTCGGTGCTGGGTCTGGTCTTGTTCAACATCTTCTGACTGTGATGAGGGAATACTGTACACCCTTAGCAAGCTTGCCAATGATACAAAGCTGGGAGGAGTGAAGACTGGCCTGGCTCAACAGAGAGTTGCAGCTTGAGCTTAGGAGAAAAAAGACGGTTTATAATCTTTGGAAAAAGAGGCAGGCCACTGAGGAGGACTATAAGGATGTTGCGAGGCTGTGCAGGGACAAAATTAGAAAGGCAAAAGGTCATTTGGAGCTCAATCTGGCTACTGTCGTTAAAGACAACAAAAAATCCTTTTACAAATACATCAACACAAAATGGAGGACTAAGGAGAATCTCCATTCTTTACTGGATGTGGGGGGAAACCTAGTTACAAAAGATGAGGAAAAGGCTGAGGTGCTTAATGCCTTCTTTGCCTCAGTCTTTAGCGGCAATACCGGTTGCTCTCTGGATACCCAGTACCCTGAGGTGGTGGAAGGGGATGGGGAGCAGAATGTGGCCTTCACTATCCACGAGGAAATGGTTGGCGACCTGCTACGGCACTTGGATGTGTGCAAGTCAATGGGGCCGGATGGGATCCACCCGAGGATACTGAGAGAACTGGCAGAGGAGCTGGCCAAGCCGCTTACCATCATTTATCAGCAGTTCTGGCTATCGGGGGAGGTCCCAGTTGACTGGCGGCTAGCAAATGTGACGCCCATCTACAAGAAGGGCCAGAGGGCAGACCCGGGGAACTATAGGCCTGTCAGTTTGACCTCAGTGCCAGGGAAACTCATGGAGCAGATTATCTTGAGAGTCATCACACGGCACTTGCAGGGCAAGCAAGCAATCAGGCCCAGTCAGCATGGGTTTATGAAAGACAGGTCCTGCTTGACGAACCTGATCTCCTTCTATGACAAAGTGACATGCTTGGTGGATGAGGAAAAGGCTGTGATGTGGTCTACCTTGACTTCAGTAAGGCTTTTGACACCATTTCTCACAGCATTCTCCTCAAGAAACTGGCTGCTCGTGGCTTGGACTGGTGTACGCTTTGTTGGGTTAGAATCTGGCTGGATAGTCGGGCCCAAAGAGTCGTGGTAAATGGAGTCAAATCCAGTTGGAGGCCAGTCACTCGTTGCATCCCCCAGGGCTAAGTACTGGGGCCAGTCCTCTTTAATATCTTTATTGATGATCTGGATGAGGGGATCGAGTACACTCTCAGTAATTTTGCAGATGACACCAAGTTAGGTGCATGTGTTGATCTGCTCGATGGCAGGAAGGCTCTGCAGGAGGATCTGGATAGGCTGGACCAATGGGCTGAGGCTAACTGTATGAAGTGCAGCAAGGCCAAGTGCTGGGTCTTACATCTGGGGCACAACAACCCCAAGCAGAGATACAGGCTGGGAGAGGATTTGTTGGAAAGCTGCCAGGCAGAGAAGGACCTGGGAGTATTGGTGGAGAGTCGGCTGAACATGAGCCAGCAGTGTGCTCAGGTGGCCAAGAAGGCCAGCAGCATCCTGGCTTGTATAAGCAGCAGTGTGGCCAGCAGGGCTAGGGAAGTGATTGTCCCCCTGTACTCAGCTCTGGTGATGCTGCACCTTGAGTACTGTGTTCAGTTTTGGGCCCCTCACTACAAGAAGGACATAGAGATGCTCGAGCGAGTCCAGATAAGGGCGACCAAGCTGGTGAAGGGTCTGGAGAACAAGTCTTATGAGGAGCGGCTGAGGGAGCTGGGTTTGTTGAGCCTGGAGAAGAGGAGGCTCAGGGGCGACCTTATCGTTCTTTATAAGTACATTAAAGGAGGCTGTAGTGAGGTGGGGGTTGGTCTGTTCTCCCACGTGCCTGGTGACAGGACGAGGGGGAATGGGCTTAAGTTGCACCAGGGGAGTTTTAGGTTGGATGTTAAGAAGAGCTTCTTTACCGAAAGGGTTGTTAGACATTGGAACGGGCTACCCAGGGAAGTGGTGGAGTCACTATCCCTGGAAGTCTTTAAAAGACGTTTAGATGTACAACTTAGCGATATGGTTTAGTGGAGGACTTGTTAGTGTTAGGTCAGAGGTTGGAGTAGATGAACTTGGAGGTCTCTTCCAACCTAGAAATTCTGTGATTCAGTGATTCTGAGTGGCTGACATGCCAGAAGGCTGTGCTGCCATTCAGCAAGACCTGGACCAGCTGGAGAGATGGGCAGGAAGAAACCAAATGAGGTTTAACAAGAGCAAGTGTAGAGTCCTGCACCTGGGAAGGAACAACCACACATATCAGTACAGGCTGGGGGATGACCTGCTGGAGAGGAGCTCTGAGGAGAAGGACCTGGGGGTCCTGGTGGACGACAGGTTGACCGTGAGCCAGCACTGTGCCCTTGTGGCCAAGAGGGCCAATGGGCTCCTGGCGTGCATTAAAAGGAGTGTGGCCAGCAGGTCAAGGGAGGTGATCCTCCCCCTCTGCTCTGCCCTGGTCAGGCCTCACCTAGAGCATTGTGTTCAGTTCTGGGCTCCTGGTAGCAAAAAGACAGGGATCTCCTGGAAAGAGTCCAGTGGAGGGCAATGAAGGTGATATGAGGCCTGAAGCATCTTTCCTATGAAGAAAGGCTGACATACCTGGGTCTGTTCAGCACTGAGAAAATAAAATTGAGAGGGGATCTTATCAATGTTTATAAATACCTGAAGTGTGGAAGACAGCAATTTGGCCAACCTCTTTCCAGTTGTTTGAGGGGACAAATCAAGTGGCAACGGCCACAAAATGGAGCACAGGAAGTTCCGCACCAACATGCAATGAACTTCTTCATGGTGAGGTTGATGGTGCACTGGAACAGGCTGCCCGGGGAGGTTGTGGAGTCTCCTTCTCTGGAGATATTCAAGGACCGTCTGGATGCCTACCTGGGCAGCCTGCTCTAAGGAACCTGCTTTGGCAGTGGGGTTGGACCTGATGATCTTTCGAGGTTCATTCCAACCCCTTCAATTCTGTGATTATACTAAAAAAATATGTATATATATATATATACATATATATACTTAGAAAGTAATGAAATTTTCAGACTAATCATAATTCTTTAACTTCTGTATCAGCTTGTCCTTTGCAAATGTTGTGGATCTGGTATCTTGTTTCATCAATTAAAATATGCAAATGATGAAAATATTTTAGAAGCAATAGAGCTTATAAGGGAAAATATAAAATATAAATTTTATTCTGAAAACCTTGAAAGTGGTATGTGAAAATAATATATAAACTCAATTTGCAGATAATTTTAAATCAGTTACCTGCCTCTGCAGTAGTGTGAAGAGATTTTTCCACTCACTGCTGAAAATCAGCTTAAGTGGACACTTTCATGTTTTAATCATTTATGTGGAGAGACATCATATTTACTAGAGCTAGTTATAGAAAAAGGACTTGTCTGTGATAGTCTTATTCCCAGTACTTTTTGGTCTGGTAATATAGTCCTCTTCATATAACAATGTGTCATAAAAGAATACTTCTTCTTCAGAACTTTCTTTAAAAAAATATTAAACAAGCAAACAAACAAGAAAAAAAAAAAAAAAAAAGTGAAGATTTTATTCTCCAAAGAACAAGACACTTGTGGCATTGTGTAATTTCAAATAACTGAAAAACAGCAGATGCAGATCTTGTTTTCAGAGGGAGTACCTGTATCAAATGGTGCAGTGAACCAATGCTGCACCAGGGGGTTGACATGTAAAGTAAATGGATTTGTCACCAGAGGGAATCTCAGAGACACCATGTTAACAGAAATGCACTTGCATTGCAAAAGATGCAGATTTATAAAGTCACTTAACTGGTACTCTCAAATTCATCTTAGTCCAAAACTATAATCTTAAAATGTCTACCTAGCTTCAAGTTGCCTAAGATTTTATTGCCAAATTCACCATATGCTTAAGGGTCGTTTCTTCCTGTACAGAATATCTATCCAGAAATCACTGAGCAAAGTAGTACGTTCTGTTCTAACCTTTGTTTTAAGATCATCAGAGTAGATGTGCATTCTCATTTCTCATGTATCCAGGGAGATATAACATAATTGGTGTGTTCAGGTTATCCTTCATAAACCACGATGTGAGTATGTACTGTACAAGGGTTAGTAGAAATTACCATATTCATTTTACTTCTGCTTTAAGATAAAGCACTTCTATTGGAGTTTATCCAATAACCCTGCTATTATTGTGCTAATCCAGTATTTGGGATAAATGAATTGTATATCTTCCTACTAGTGAGGTTATTCCCTTCCACTTTTCTTAAATCAATGTCCTAGCCCTTTGCATTTAGCTGGACCAGGGGATGTGCACACATTTATTGAATGTTCACTACTCTTTGTTCCACTACGACTAATAAAAGCTATACATAGTAACAGTAATTACCCAGATTCACTGATTCAGACAAAGAGGAAATGTTTCTGTAATTTGGCAGTTAATGCACAACAAGAAAAAGAAGAGGTTTTGATCTTGGTCATGGCCAATGCTGCAAGGCCTGCTTGAACATTTTACAGGGTATAAACAGAGAACAGGTTTGAAACTGTTGTATAGATGTACTGTGTACATGTATACAAATTCTCTATAAAATGAGTATTTGCAAATGTCTTGGTGTTTTCTTGTGCTTCACTGTTTCTATTCATTCATTATGAATTATATATTACAGTGTTTAGACAGCAGGAATTGATTCAATTGCATTTTTGTGGGGATTGGTGATTTTTGTGTGTGGGTTTTTTTTTGTTGTTTTTTATTATTATTTTGTATATTTGTTTGTTTCTCTGTTTTTGCTTTGTTTTGAATTGAGACTGTTACATAATGTTTTCTTCAGCTTTTGTGTGTCTCTTGAAAACAGTGTGACTAAGTATGTGGATATACACATTTAGAAATAACTATGCATCTTCAGCATGCTACTAATCTACTTGCAAGGCAACATATAGGTCACATAGCAGTTTTATCCTCTAATAGTGTAGCAGTCAGAATATGAAGGCTGATACTAAGAAACATTAATCACATCTCACCTTCTTTTTCTTCTAATTTTGTGCTCATCAGTTCTGCACAGACTGATTTGCGGATTAAAAAGGTGCTCTGAATTGTTCATATTAACTGAACATTAAACCTTTCTGGGCTTCCTCAGAACATTTTTCTGTATTTATTCTTTCCTTTATACCTTACAGACATCTCTTCTTCAAGAATGTTTTCTCAAATGGTATTAACAAAATATCTATGTTCTGTGTGTTTACAGTCATTTGCTATATGCATCTTTTTGTTTCCCATTTGGTAGAACGGTTGACATGCATTTGGTATCAGTGCTCTAGAAACCTTTGAAGAGATCAAAAGATACACTGCACTATGTTCCCTGGTTTGAAAAGCCTAGGTTCTAAGTAGGCAAGAGAGACAAGGCCAGTGTAAAGGAAGCACTACTAGGTATATTTTTACAGAGATGGAGCTGAGACTTAGGCTTAAAAACTTGCCCAAGCAATACAGAATATATGCAGAACAGGGAGAGTGTAACATCACATCTTACATTTCCTACTTACCCAGTTTATAAAAATCAAAAAATCTTTTTTAGCTTGTTTCATATGACCAAATTTTGAAAGATCCTGAACAGCTTCTCACAAATCTAATTCCAACACTTTGACACTTTTTCCCATTTTTTTAAAAGTTAAGAGCATAATATGTAAATAGTATGTAAGTGCTGTGACATAATAGCATTTTTACTTTCTAGCATCTATTAGGCTCTTCAGACACTTATACAGGTATATCTAGACTTGCTTTTTATGAATGATCCAATGCATAATGACAAGAAAACTAAGGTTCCCCACTGTATTTTTTTCAACCCCATAGAAATTTTTTTTCAAGTTTAAAGACTTGTTTGCCCTCATTCTCCTGTATCTCCAGAAGTCTCTGTTTGTTTTCCTGAAGTTTCTACTAGTTATTCTAAATGCAGTCTTTTCTCTAACTGTGCAGAGAGGCTATAATAAAACAAAGGACAAAAAGAGAATGAAGGAATCAGCAAAAGTGCATGCTCTATAATGTTACACTGCCCAGCACAGTGGAAAAGAGAGCTACAATGAAGCAAAATAATTCATTCTGTTCCTTTTCTACTTTTTCACTGCATTCTATTTAGAAACTTCAAGTAATTTTGAGGAAATCTACAACTGCATTGTAGATTTTGTTAGGAATTTTGAAGCTATTATTTGTTTTAATTCATTTTCTTATATGACCAATACTGTCACTGCCACAGAGATTATTATGGTTATTTTCTGGTTAGCAGATTTACTTTATGACATACAGTAAGATTTGCTTTTGTCACAGCATTCAAAGAAATTGTATATTCATATATATGTCTTCACTCATGCACAGATTAAATAAATAAATAGCTAAAGCATATAACAGTGCATTGGACTATTATGTGCTTCCTGATCTCAGTAGGGCAATACTTCCAACTGTAAGTGGTATTATTGAATTCTAAGGGTTTATTTAATGACATAAAGTTATGAAGAAATGAAATTCTATAACTGAGATCTGAAGTAATAAAAGGTTCTAGGGTTAGAAACTTTTTTTTTTTTTTTTTTTTTTTTTTTTTTTTAAGCCATCTGCCTAAGTGTCACATCCATCTTTTGTGAATATTGGTTATATAGGTTATATACAGCTTTCTCAAACTCTGGTTTCCTGAAAATATGAGCTACATTTTCTGTCTTGACCCACTGTAACTACTGTGCCAGCACTGAGAACTAGTTTTCATAAAAGTATGAAGTTTTCATTCAAGTTCTGACCATGTCAGTCTCTTGCTCACACTGTATTCATTAAAACAAAAGAAAAATCTTGAAAGCTCATATGGTATAAAAACGTGCTAAATACCAAAGCACCAACCTGCTTCTTATACCTGCTTCACCTAGATTCACAAACTTACTTCCAGCTGCTTCTGATTTCTTCTGATCTGTTGATTTCATGTAACTTCAGATATGTCCTCACCTAGTGTTCAAAGTAGAGAAATGCAAAGGTTATGTTTACTCACTGTGAACAGATCCATAAGTTAGTTCCTTGTCAGGGAACAAATTGTCAGTTATTTTCATTGAGTATGTGTAAGCTCAGGATGACTGGGGACACAGGAATCTTTCTGTTTACAGGTTTTCTGAACATTTTGCAGAGACATGACAGTTTCCAACTTTGCTATTAGAAACTTTTGCATATCCAATTCAAAATGATCTAAAACATTAAGGAACAGAGAGTAATTAGCATTGCTAACTTGGAAAATATAATTGATTGAAAAGACTGAAGTGGAAAGTTAGGGGTTTTGCTTTGATTTTATTATTATTATTTCTGTAGAAGAATCTTCTCTGTAGCAAAAGTGTTTAGTTTAGTGCAGCATTGCTTCTGTCAGTAAGTTTAAATATCTCTGATATGTAATGAACAATGAGCTGTGTAACAGCTCTTGGAACAGGGGTGTAGCTTGTTCATGTAAACACAGACCTCAGAGTTGCCCAAGAGATGCCACTGCTGATATGGTAATCATAAAACCTGTAACCAAATACTAGATTTCATACTGTTTTAGGTTAGGCAATATACATTAAAGTGTTTCTCCTTCACTTAGTAATTTTTTTATTATTAATATTTGACAAATTATATCAATAATATATGAAAAAATATATTATTCATTTTTTTATTCATTCAAGTCATTTTTCCCCATGTAAAATTTCTCCCCTCCCCTCCCCCCTCACCTTCCCTTCATATATATATACATATTTTATATATCTACTTATTTATTTTACCTGCCAGCAGAAAGTATCATGCAGCAAATATGCTTGTGTTTGAATGATTTTCATCATCCAGAAGTCACTTCCATTTGACAGGCATTATTATCTATCTGCCCTTATTAAAACAAAACAAACAAACAAACAAACAAACAAAAACTAGCAAGATGCTTTTCTAATACTGATGTATTTACATTGGATAAAAGCAATGAATGCAAATGAATACAAATTTTGAAAATCCAGAAGACAAACATAAAGCTATCAGTTTGCCTTCCAATTTAAAAAAAAAATGTCTTTTATTTAAAAATTAGAACAATGTAGGGGAAAGAAAATAAATCAAGAGTACTTTTAAACAGACAAGAACCTTAGATTTTTCTTTGGTATCAACTACAATGAGATCCACATACTTCAGATGTAGCAAATGAAACTATTGAATATTTGATGTGCTAGCACCCATCAGTACTGTTTTAGAAATCTTTAGAACATTTCCTGCAACCTAGACAGAAAAGTTCCATTATGTTAAAATATACTCTTTTGTCTGCCAGCTAATCTACATTATGAGACAATTGCAATTGTAGATTGTTATGTATCACCCAAATATCTTGTTCATAATCTTAATTTTAATTTAATTCTGTCTTAATGTAATTTAGGTTAACCCTGTGGGAGTTTTACCTTGCTAGGCAGCTGAACTCCACCACAACTGCTCTCTCACTCCCCCTCCTCAGAGAGGAGAGGAAGAAGTAAAGGAAAGAACAACTCACGGGTTCAGATAAGGATAATTTAATTAAAGGGAAAAATATTCAGGAAAAAAATATATTATTAATTAAACAATTTAACTAAAGGGAGAAAAGGGAAAGGGGAAAAGGGAGGGGTAAAAAAAGTAAAGGCTGTGTGGAAGTGCAGAGGAAAGAAATTACTCTCTACTTCCCACAAATGAGAGATATTTGACTACGTCCTTGAAGCAGGGCCTCAACGCACGTAGCTGTTTTTTGGGAAGACAGATGCTTTCACAATGAGAGCCCCCCTCTTCTTTCTTTTTCCTTCCTTTTATTGCTGAGTCTGACATTATATGGTATGGAATATTCCTTTGGTTGGTTTAGGTCAGCTGCCCTGGTGATGCTCCTTTCTCACTTTTTGCCCACCCTCAGCCTGCTGACTCTGAGAGGCTTAGAGAGAGTCCTGATGCTGTGCCAGCACTGCTCAGCAGCAGACACAACACTGATGTGATACCAGTGCTGTTCTAGCTAGAAGTGCAGAGCACAGCACCGTATGGGCTGCTACAGGGAAAGTTAACATCCCAGCCAGATCCAATAAAAAACCTAACCTTGTAGTAAAAAGATTTCAATCTCTTGCAGGAGAAGTTGAAATCTTTGTTTGAAAAAAAATGGTACTTGGAATACTGTCTTCCCTTTTAAAGGGTTTGGAAATTGGAGATTTGGAGAGAACAAAGATACACATTTTTATTTAAAGATAGATAAACATCTGAAATGATTATTCCCTTCTTAATGGATGGCGGTAAAATTAAAATAGTAATATGGGTCTGCAAATGTGGTAAGAAGAACTGACATTCCTACAAGCAGAGGTATCCTAAAAATATACCTATATATCTCTATATGCAGAGTGAAGTTCTGTCTATGAATATGGCTCCTGAGTAGAATTTAGCTTTGCAAAGCTCTTTACTTTGAAAGACTCCAAAGGGGAGGGGATATGTGGGAAAGGACATGTGGTAAAGATCTCTTTGAGGGAGAGGGTAGTATTTGCCAGATTTTCTAGGAGACTTGTCTGGAGGCTGGAAGGACCTCAGGAGGTAAAGAATGTGAATGACCACAGGAAGGGAAGATGGAAATTAAAGGGTAGCCTGTGGAAGCTGGGGACCAAAATCTGTGGTCCAATCTATGGAAAGATTACAGCACTGCAGTAAATCTATGCTTATGCTGTACCAAGGAAGATATTTAGTGAATAGTGACTTTATTATTTTTTTTTAATTTGTTTTCATAGAAAGAAAGTATGAAAGAAAAATGCAGCCCAGGGTTTGGCTTGGCTTTTATTGTACTGTATTAACTCATGAAGATTAAGTAATGTCTGTCTTACTAAAGCATTTTTGTGTGTCTAAAAATCTCCAACAAGGAGCTCATTACAAAAGATGAAAGGAAGTTGAGGGGGAGGGAAAGACAGTAATGTCTTTGAAATAAGTGGATAAGATTCCTTCATTTAATCAGAAAGCATCATTTATATGTCTTTATTTTAATTCATAGAAAGCTAAATTGGAATACAAGTAAGGTTGTGATGCTAGCAATACTTCACTGTGATTTCAGTGTTTTGTTTTGAAAAAAGAAATCTTATTTGGTTTTGTCACTCACTATTTTAGTAGGAAATGGAAAATTTTGGATGAGTGAACATGTGTTTATGTGTACAACCACTCACACCTCTATATGTTGGTATGCATATATATATATCTTTATATATAAATATGTCTTTCTCTCTATATATATATATGTATCATTCACACTGAAATATGTGTGCACTTTTTATAAATGCAAGAACATTTTGTATGGATATTCTATGACTGGATACCGTTTAATTTTGCAGAATTTAAATTTGTTAGAAGATTAGTGTATTTGTAGACAAATTGGGTACACAATATATGCTTGAAAAGTGTATGATGTAGTGAAATATAGTTAAAAAATAAACAGCATTTTTAAATAGGAAAATGAGGAGAATTTGACATAGAACAGAAGAGAAGAGAATTTTGTTGAGATAGAGCGTGTCCAGAGATGTGGGTTGTGATACAAATCTTCAAAGAGTAGAGGGTCATATATTTGCCTGAATTTGGGGGCAAATAGATTAAGGTTGCTGTGAAGTAATGACTCCGTAGTGTAATCAATGTTACTTTCTTGTCTGAAGTTCTAAGTGGAATTATGCATCCAAGAGATTAAAGTAATTGGAAAAGGAAAGGAAAGGAAAGGAAAGGAAAGGAAAGGAAAGGAAAGGAAAGGAAAGGAAAGGAAAGGAAAGGAAAGGAAAGGAAAGGAAAGGAAAGGAAAGGAAAGGAAAGGAAAGGAAAGGAAAGGAAAGGAAAGGAAAGGAAAGGAAAGGAAAGGACATAGTAGTTGATGATTTAAATGAAAGTACTGACTTGCCCAGAAAAAAAGAAAAAAAAAAAGAAAAGAAATTAAATATAACTAAGGAAAATCTCCAGTATTCCAGTCCTTTCTTGATCTCACAAATTGTACCATTCCATCAAATTTAGACATATCCTCTGCTAGACTTTAGAGTGGGAGGAAAAGAGAAAGGCTGAGTGTTGTAGCTGAATATGTTTCTCATTTTCTCACTACTAAATTTATAGATTTTTTGCAATGGTGATATTTTGAATTAAACATTTGGAGTAATTTCTAGAACAAATATAAGTAAAAGCTGTGTTTTGAGTTTCCAAATGTCTTCTGTTATTTTTACTGAAGAGACAAAGAAGTAACCCAAATCCATTGGTTCTCTGAATACTTTTTATATGATTTTCTGATCATCGTTGTTCAGTCTCCTAACTACTCTTTATGTTAATGCTTTTAGACCTCTGATATTACTGTGCTTCCATATTCAGCTTCAGTGTTGATGCTGACAGGCTGAGGTGGTGAGAAAGCCTCAAAAATGTGTTCCAAGCAGGTGGGAAGAATTCCCAGAGCTCCTAATATATGTGTGGCTAAAGACAGAACTGTGTCAATGCCAACCAAATACTCTGCTTATGTAAATAATGAATTCAAATGATCCATCATTTCCTATGCTTTGCCACTACTCTTTAACAAAACTGAGGTATGGTTAATGAAGTACTCAACAAAAGAAGGAACTATCTTGTGCTTTAGACATTGACACTGTGTCCTTACATGTTAAAATCATTATGTTATGGTCTCATATCACCTTCTAATTTTAGATTTCAAGAGAAGACATATGATAAGATGCTACTTCACATATTTGCTCTTTTGAATTTCTAAGATCAACTAAGTTGGCAAATCCTCAAACCAATTTAGTTCCTCCTGACACCACTGTTCTTTTCCTGGTCCTCAAAAGCTATTCTTTGAAATAACTGAACCACAAAAGCAAAGATCACTCACTCAAGACAACATATGCCTTGTCTAGAAACAAACATGAATGTGTCTGCCAGTTGTTAATCAATGTAACACAGAACAAATAAATTATTAAAATACTTGAGAGACGTGAGTATAAGAAATGCCCTGCAGATCTTAGTAAAATGTACAGCCCTCCTCATAAATATGCTTCAATGCTCTTAACATTGTTTCTAATCTTGTTTTCATATTTCAAGTATGCAATTTTACAAATATATTCTTTAATCATATTCATTATAAATGTGAGAGCTTCACTTGATGTTTCCACTAAGCTAAGCCAGTGTAAAAATATTGAAAACCTTTATTGTGCCCCTCTCCTCTCAAGAGGGACACTGCAGCAGCAGTCAACATGATTTGAATCATTGAAATGTCACTAGCTGTGAAAACAGAATTTAAGTAAAGAATGTTTATTTCATGATGTGGATTCACTGCCTGAACTGTGAATCTTTGTTGGGTCTCTCTATTACCGTGAACTGACACTGCATTTACTAATTCGTATTCAAAACTGAGTTAATCAAACTTTTCTGAACAGAAAAGAAAAAAGAAAGGAAGAAAGAAAGGAAGAAAAAAAGGAAAAAATAATAAATAAAAATAAAAAAGGGGAGGGGGGGGAGAGAAAAAAGAGCCAAGGCAGAGAATCAAATGATATTAATGAAACTCATGGAAAGTAAAATAAATATTCTACTTGGATACTATTGAACGAACAGGAAACTAAACACAACTAAACAAAACAACACTATTATTTATGTAAATTTACCAGCTCTCATTATCAGCAGGATGTTAGGAAAGTCTGCTCATGGGATAAGGGTAAATAAGGAAATGGAGTTATTCAACTCCTTATTGAAAATAAAATGCAGGAAATATTTCAAGCTACTTACAGTAGTACACAGTCTCAACCAGGCAAAAAAAAATCCTTCATAAATTGCATTTATCATGAGCTATGTTTTCCTGACTATGAGTAGCATGTATGTAGTTTATTTCCACCTTTTTATTTTCTCCTAAAAATCCCTTGTTGTAGGTGAGACAAAGGCTCATCTGCCTGTGATTATTATAAAGACTGGCAGTTTTGCTACCTCATGGGAATGTAGTAAAGATAAAACCATGACATTTTTAAAACACTGAGGGCTACATTTGTGAAATGACTCAAGTTTTACATTCTTGCCCTATCTTCCACTTCATGTTGTGGTTCAAAACATAAATCCCCAAATCTCTCTTTCAGGCTTATGTGGCAGTCTCATATCATCACATTTTGCACCTACTGACATGGATTCAGCCCCTGAAAGGCAGGAGCCAGTGTCTAATCCACTAATCCATTTTCCACCTTCTGATAGAGGATAAATGGGTAGATATTCCTGATTCCTCATGGTAAGGATGATATATTCTATATCAAATTTATGATTTGATCTTTACCTGGAAGGAAAAGGTTCTAGTTTCAGGTTCCAGCTGAAAGGTAGAATGTATTTTGAATCAAACAACCATTTGAGAGACCTTGACAAGCTTGAGAGGTGGGCCAGTGTGCATCTCAAGAAGTTCAACAAGGCTAAGTTTAAGGCATCTGGGCCAGGGCAATCCTAAGCAAAAATGCAGTCTGGGCAAAGAATGGACTGAGAGCAGCCCTGAGGAGAAGGACGAGGAGGTGTTGGTTAATGAGAAGCTCAACATGAGTCAGCAATGTGTACTTGTAGAACAGAAAGCCTGGGATGTATCAAAAGAAGCATGGTCAAGGGAGGTGATTCTTGCCCTCAGGTCTGCTCTCATGAGACTCCACCTGGAATACTACATTTAGCTCTGGGGCCCACAGCACAAGAATGTGGATCAATTAGAACAAGTCCAGAGGAGGGCCTTGAAGATGATCAACAGGCTGGAGCACTTCTATGAAGACAGGCTGAGGGAATTGGGGATGTTCAGCCTGGAGAAGAGAAGGTTCCAAGCAAACCTTATAGGGGCCTTCCAATACCTAAAGGGGGCCTAGAGGAAAGCTCAGAAGGGAATCTTTGTCAGGGGGTGCAGTGGTAGGAGAAAGAGTAATGTTTATTTAGAGTTTAAAAGAGTTTAAAATTATAAAATAAAATATATATATATATATTAGAAGATCTCATATATATATAAGGAAGTTATTAGATATTAGGAAGAATTAAGGAAGAAATTCTTCGAGAACGGTGAGGCACTAGACCAGGTTGCCCAGAGAAGTTGTGGATGCCCCATTCCTGGAAGCGTTCAAGGCCAGTTTGGATGGGGCTTTGAGCAACCTGACCTAGTGGGAGGAGTCCCTGCCCATGGCAGGGATTGGAACTGGGTGGGCTTTAAGGTCCCTTCCAACCCTGAATTTTGTGTATCTCATACCAGGTTGAGTATTTTGATGTGCAACAGAGCAGTCTGTGAATTTAGATTATCCTTCAAATTTATGAACAGCTTTGAGTAAGTCAAATGACAATAGAAAAAGGTAGAAAACAAAAGTGTTCTACAAAGGGGGAAATAAAGTGAAATTTAATATATTTTTACACTTTTATGGAGGATATGAATATTAGAACTTAGATTCCCAGGAATGGGAAGCAATGACATTTAATGTCCTGATTTATAGATACCAAAAAATTAAGAACAGAGAGAGTGACACTTATATAATAAAAATGCATGTGCACTGTTTAGCAATAGATTTCAGTACTGCTGGAGTTAACTGGTCTCATGTCCAATCCATGGACATAGTAAGGTATACACACACAAGGCTTTTTTTCCCCCCTTCTGTATTGGACCTGTCTGGGATGGAGTTAATTTTTTTTTTCATAGCATCTGTTTTGGAGCTAGCTTGTAAATTTGTGACCAAAACAGTGTTGATAACACACTAATATTTCAGCTGTTGCTGAACAGTGTTTGCACAGCTTTAAGGTCTTCGTTTCTCATTCTGCCCTCATCCAGTGAATAGATCACAGGTGTGCTAGAGGTTGGGCAGGGACACAGCCAGGCAGATGACCCAAACTAACCAAGGAGATATTACATGCTGTAAAACATCATGTTCAGTAATAAGAAGGGAGAGGAGAGAGTTCAGGGAGGTTAGACCTCTTTTGCTTGGGAACTATCTGGGCATCAGTCTACCCAAGGGAGTTGGCGAGTGATTGCCTTTGCTTCATTTGTTTTGTTTTCCTCTCTTCTTCCACTTTTTTTTTTTTTTTTTTTTTTTTTTTAAGTCTTTTGCTTACTTATCAATATTTATCTTGACCCACAAGTTTTCTTGCCTTTACTCTTTTTCTCTTACACAGTCCCACTGGGCAGAGCAGGAAGTGCCTGTGTAGTGTTTACCTGCTTCCCAGGTTTACCGTGGAACACATTCAGACACAGAAGTTGGAGTAGCAGCAAAGTAAATCACAAGAAGGAAATTCTGTAAGTGCTATAGCCAATATGGGTTCATGAGGGAAATGTCTGATTTAAGAAACTTATTTTCTTTTTATTATATGGTCACACATCTAGTTGACCAAGGGAAGCCAGTTGTTGTAATTAAATGATAAAAATATATGATGAAAATCTAAAATGTTGGGTTAATGATTGGTTGACAGGGCAGGCTCAAAGGGTTATAGTAAATGGGATTATATCAGGCTGGTTGCCAGTCACTAGTGCAGTTCCCTAGGGCTACATTTTAGGACCAGTTCTCTTTAATGTTTTCATAAATGAGTTGGATAGAGGAATTGAAGGTATACTGAGTAAGTTTGTGGATGACACTAAAACAGAAGGAGCGGTTGACCCTGTTGAGGTTTAGAGAGGTCTTGCAGCGACATCTTGACAAACGAGAGCTAGGCAATCACCAACCATATGAAGTTTAACAAGAGCGAGTGCCAAATTTTGCACCTGGGAAGAGGCAGACCTGGCTGTGTGTACAAACTAGGAGATGAGGGTCTGGAAAGCAGTACTGCAGAAAGGGATCTGGGGGTTTTGGTTGATGGCAAGTTGAATATGAGTCAAAAGTATGCCCTGGAAGCCAAAAGGGCCAACCATACACTGGGGTGCAGCAGGCACATCATTGTTAGCCAGTTGAGGGAAGGGCTTGTCCTACTCAGTGCTGGTGTGGCCTCACCTCGAGTACTATGTACAGTTTGGAGTGCCACAATATAAGGAGGACATAAAACTATTAGAGAGGAGGACTACAAAGATGGTGAATGGTCTAGAAGGCAAGGCATATGAGGAGCAGCCAGAGACCCTTGGTTTGCTCAGCCCAGAGCAGAGCAGGGGAGGACTCATTGTCACCAACAGCTTCTTCATGAGGGGAGCAGAGGGGCAGGTGCTGATCTCTTCTCTCTGGTGACAGTAACTGGACCCAAGAGAACAGCATGAAGCTGTGACATGGGAGTTTCAGGTTGAATGTTAAGAAAAGGTTCTTCACCGAGAGGGTGGTCAGGCACTGGAACAGGCTCCGCAGCACAGTGGTCATGCCACTAAGCCTGCTGGAGTTCAAGGAGCATTTGGACAACATTCTCACACACATGGTTTCAGTTTTGGGTGGTCCTGTATGAAGCCAACAGTTGGACTCAATGATCCTTGTGGGTCCCTTCCAACTCAGGGTATTCTATGATTTTACAATTCTATGATTCTATGATTTTGTGATTCTGTAGTTCAAACATGTGAAAATATGAATGGCACAGCCTACTTATTCTAAGCAT
Organism: Aythya marila; assembly: GCF_965140915.1. Classification (NCBI taxonomy): domain Eukaryota; kingdom Metazoa; phylum Chordata; class Aves; order Anseriformes; family Anatidae; genus Aythya; species Aythya marila. The sequence goes on along the minus strand of NC_139042.1, from coordinate 59,658,522 downwards.
TCTAGTGCTCAGCACAATGTTAACTACTGTAGTCACACCTCTAATAACACTTTTCCTTTTGCATGTTTCTACAAACCATTTATAAATTCTCAGAAACAAGCAGTATATTTAAAAAAGCTGTTTGTCATCTCAAAATCAAATTTTCCCTTTTGCTTATAATGAAACTGATTAAAGGTTATATAAATGCAATTTTTATCATGACAGCAGAATAGAACTGATACAGCATAATAATTTATTCATTAAAGTGCAAATGAGCAAATTATCATAAGAGGTAGCTGCATAGTTTACTCCTGCTACTCTTGTTGTAAATCTAAATGTGTTTATTCAAAACCAATGGTTGTCCAAGAAAGAGCTTTGCAAATATTTCTCATGTAATCTACTCTGCCTTCCTTACAAAGGTGGTTAAAATATTTTATTAAAGAGATACCATTTTCCTGCAGTCATCAGATGGTGAGAGCTCATTAAAGGCTATCTGAGTGGGAAAGGAATGCAGGGGAAGGGGGGAAAAAGGGGAGAGGCAGAAAAAAAACCCTGCAAATCTGCTAGATTACTTGTGTTAAAATTCATGTAGGACTTAGTGATTGCAATATACTTTAATTATCCACAATATTAGAAGCCAGCTTAAAACACTAAAACGGGAAGCCTTTTCATTAATTATGGAGACAAGTTTTAAAAAAAAAAAAAAAAAGGCTTATACCTTAGCAAGTTAATTTTCTTTTGATTTGAGCTTGAAGACATTTAATATATTTTTCATTATGGAGTTGCAACAGTCATAAAGTCACTTGCAAATAACTTTCTAGTCTATTTTGTTCTTATTATTTAAGCATCTAAAATCTATTCAGTTAAGGCCAATTTCAAGATTATTAGAACAAGTTCTAGAGGTTACATGAACAAAATTTAAAATTAATTACTCATGAGATATAACAGTAATAACAAAGGAAGGCAGTCAATCGGCTGACTAACGTGTTTTTCTTTTTCCTCAAATACAGTCCAAAGAATTTGTTATAAACATTGCATATAAATTGAATCATTACATTTCTTATTTCAAATTAAGGTCAGTCCCTACTGTCACATTAATTCCTGCATAAAATATTATGTTTATTTATTAAATTTATAACATTAATTATGACAATATTTTTCTGCTTTTGTTTACAATAAATTATAGGCTGATAATTCCCCAGATTCCATAACTTACAACCATTTTTGCTTAGGAAATGCTTCCTACTGTAATTAAAGTAATCCCAGTGCTTTAATTATTGTCAATTTTATTTCCTTAATAAAATTTACTGCAGATATTAATAGGAATTTTATTAAACTATGAGGAAAAGGGAAATTTTTTGACTCCATCCAGTGATAACCAGTATGTGCCTTACAATACTGTTTGTGAAAGTTGTTGCAGGATTCCCTGTTGACTTTGCATTAATGTTCCTACCCTTGCTCTACTGAACAAGTGGAGTTGTCTGTTTCCTAGTTCTGAAATCTTCCTAAATTGCTACATGCTAATCTACCTCCAGGAGAAGCTCTGTAAAAACATGGGAAGTTACAGGTATGACCAAACACTGAGAAAACCAGTATTTCATCATTTTATAACTGCATATCAAAAGCAATACATTTATTCATCTGAAAGGCAAAGCAATTTTATAATGCTTTTCATGTCACAATGGTGCAATAAAAATAAGATCAAGATAACTTAATCCTTCATAATGGGAGAAAAATCTTTTTTGTGTGTGTGTTTTAGTCTTTTCTGTTTGTTTTGTAAAATAGAACTAAAAGTATTGTCCACATTCCTCTAAGAAAGGATAGTTTCAGTACATGAAAAACATCTAGCTCCTTTGATTTAATGCTTTGACTTAATTGGGGAAGTTGCAGGGAGAGGCTGTAAGTACCAGAGATTTTTGACTGCCAAATATTAGGACGGATCACCAGATGTTTTTAATGTTAAATACATTGGCAAAATCTTCTGCAGAGTTTATTCAGGTAGGAACTTAAGATGCTGTTTGGAAACTTATTTGAACCAGTACACAAATATTTTCCTTTTTGGTGTGGTGAACATATAAACAAGAACAGAATGTCATGCCTTTAACATTCCAATGTACATGTATGCATTTGGTTAATGTATGAACAGTGTTGACTAATTACTGTGACTAGTAATTAAGTTTAATCAAAATAACAACTTGGTCATTGTTTAAGTGCAGTTAATAATTGCATTTTTAATGGTGTGACAACATTTCTAACCTTTTATAAAGACTACAGTCATTCTTTAATGTATTTGCTTGACAGACTCTAATATCTCTAATATCTTGTTTGCTGTAATAAAATGGAGCATCTATGAGCTTGACTCTGGCTGGTGGTTTCAGATAGCAACACAGTTGTGCATCTCTGTGTGATCTACAGGTGCATGGAGCAGTTGGGAGAGCTGCACCTTCAAGGTGACATTTGGTGAGATAGAAAAATTGCTCTAAATTTGGAGTCAACATCCTGGGGAATAAAATATAAATAGATCACCTATTCAGGAGATCACTTACTTTTTAGATCAAATGGATCAGATTTTCAGAACATTTAAACTAATTGAAGTAAACAGGAAATGAAATGAAACCAAACCAAAGGTAAAACATGTTAGATTAACCTTGTACTTATCTTTGATAGCTGATCTTCCAAAGAAGTGGTTGTCTAGTCTGCAGAGATTTCAGTAAAGCATTGACATGGACAACCACTAACTGAGCTGAGAAAGCAGAGCATTACCACAAGAATACAGAACAATGACCAAAGTATGAGCAAGCAAAGTTTCAGCTATGCAGCCCTCTATTTTCCTGTCTCCCCAATCCTGCTCCACATCACAACTGAACACCACGGAATAAACACTAATAAATTGTGTGGAGGCATGAACCGGAAGAATGGAGAAATTCTGCTAGTGGAGTTACTCCAAGATCAGAATTCAGATATACAGTTATTCCACTGATGACATCAAGCTGTGGAAACGTTAAGCTAGAAGGAGTGGATAATCAGAAGTGGATCAAATATTATGTAGAATGAAATGAATTCCCTCAAGTGGTGTAACTGAACTCGAATAAAATTTAACAGTTACAGCTTGGCAAGTAAAGACTTGCAAACAATAATTTTCATATAAGATAATTTATTGGTAATGACTAAATGTAAAAAAGCTTGATTACACCATTTGGATACAGACAGTACCTCAGTTATGATTCAGCCTTTCAAAGTTAACCTAAGATAAATGCAAAGTTAACTTAAAGTCTTCAGAGAATATTAAAAACTTTTTATAAGGCACAGAGAAGATTATATCTTTGGTGCTATGTTTTCAGTGTTCAAGAAAGATAAAGAAAGAAAAGCAAAAGTGCTTCAGTTCAGACTTTCACAGCACTTTAGACCCTGCTTTCTTACTGAATAGCGTTGTGCCCATTGAAGTAATTGGTTTCAGTGGGAATGTAAGGTCTAAATAGGAGTGAGACACAATATACCTTGGACATATTGTGTAAAACACTTGTGAGGGAGAAGAACCACTTACACAACAGAGAGTATTGGTAAAAGAAAATAAAAAATTTAAAAAAATTACATAAGTACATCTGGATCATGAATAAATCTAAGCTAGAAATCTAAAGGTCTCTAATCACTGTGATAAAAAAGTTCAGGGATGGGGAGGATAACAACCTTCTAGCTCAAATAATGAGGACTAAAGTGCTTTGCTATGTTTGTGAATAGGATTGTGAAATATACTAGTTCATAACGTTAAAGGTCTAGATCACATCTATCTACCTTGGTCTTAGAACGTCTGGGGAGTGATTGTAAATGCTACTAGTCCTGAATATATCACGATATATCACTTGCTAAACATGATCCTTTCTTGGAGCTGAGGGGTGGATGGAAAGAATTTTCATTGACACTTGTTGACCTCCTAAATCTCAGGATCTGTATAAAGTTGAGTTGAACCTTAAATGAAAGCAGTAAACAGATCAGGGTTTCAAGGTTATGTATTTTTTCTGGCTGATATGAGAAATTACTCCAAACAATTATTGAAAACATCATCCCCCAAAAAGCTGTATATCAGAAAGTTAAAACAAAATATGTTGGGAAATGTTTCAGGATTAAAATTTCAGATTTTTTTCTTGGATGTTTCATTTTCAGTTTCTGGATCAATTATAGCATAATTAAAATTATTTCAACTGTGATTTGGTTAAACAAACAAACAACAAGCATTTTTAGCATTAAATTCAATGAAAGAATCCCTAAACACAACTATATAATTTTTCTCATGCTGCAGGTCTCATTCTTGTCCTGCCCTACAACTTCTGTACAGGCTACAGTATTGTTAATGCCTCCTTCCTGCAGAAAATCTTCCTGGAGGACATCTCACCATTTTTCCTTAGTCTGTAAAGATGTAAAAAGCGACCTTGATCCAAATCACTGCCAAAGACACTGCTGCTCTGGGTCAACTGAGCCTTGAGTCCCTCTGTTCAACATCTCTCTTTTCCTTACTTTATGAAGAAAGTGGCTTAATAATGTCACCATTTGTCATATGCTGATTTGGTCTGTGATTTATGAGTCAGAGAGAACGAAAATGCAGCTCAGAATCATTTAAAAGTGTTTTCTCTTTCTGTGTAAAACCAAGGAAAACAAAACAGAACAAACAAACTAGCAAAAAACTGGTCACTGTGATATATTTCTGTCAAGATTATTTGGTTGATGTCTGGGTACTCTTCAAGGGCAAGGTCTTGGACAAGAGTTATTTAAAAAACAACTGTAACCACTTTTATTGTTTTGTAGTAAAGCACACCACTGTAGGGAAGTTCTGTGAACTCCTGGAAAGCAATTAAAAGTGAATTTGAACTATTTGGAAGCAAATTGAGTGGCACTGAGAGTGGCATGAATAACAACTAATTGTTTTCTGCTAGAATTTGTCTACCACTGTGTGGTGAAAAGCACTTGGTTAGATGGAAATCCAGTCTCAGGGATTCCTCAGTTTAACTGTTGAAATTAAACCAATGTTTCAGGTGCATATTCTTCTCTATGGGGGACATAGCTTAATTTCAAGCAGGGTTTGCAGCATTCTTGCTCCAAACAAATACATTGCTTATAGCTCATTAGATTTTTGCAAAAATATATCAAAAGTGTGTTAATAGGAAAGAGTCGACAGCTTACTTTGAAAAAGTTTCACTCATATAATTTTTATTTTGCAAAAGAAGTTCAAAGTACAGTTCTTGATCAAAGTGCAATATTGTCTTGAATGAATATTCCTCTGCCCCCAAGATAAAGCTAATATCACCTTTTTAACAACAGGGTGATTGAAACAAGGTGTTGTAGTTGGCTCTAACTTTGTTTTTGATATTGATATATTTAGATAAGACAATACTATTTAAGGATAAAGAGCCATACAACATCTTTTAAACACTATCTCTTTTTACTGGTATCTTACAAAAAATATAATTTTCAATACTATGTATTTTGTATGCTTGTCATAGTGATTCATGAAACAAAAATTATAGGGGCTGTTACACAAACTCCAAACTATTTTAACCTTCTTACAGTATTTCCCTTACATGTGCCCCTCATTTGGGCCATTAACTTTTGACATTGAAGCCATAGAATTTTGATCATTTTAACCAAAGCATTAGTTTTAAATTAACACAGCATCTAACATTTAAACTAAACAATTAGACCATTTACAGAAACTTCATAGGGAAAATTTCATAGGGAAAAAAGGAATTAAATTAAAAATTTCCAACAGCATTTAACTGCTGCATGTATTGCATATTTACTCAGCTAAATGGGCAACATTTCAATCAAGCAATTAGAATTCTTTGGGGGGGAAAAAAAAAAAAAAAAGAGGACTGAATATCATTCTAGAAAATAGAATATTATTACTTTTAAATAAGCTTATCTCTGGGTACTCCCTCCTTACACAATAACAAAGAAGTTCAGCTACCCTGCAGTCAAATATGACCCTGATTTGGAGGAATCTGTGTTTGAGTCTGAAAGTCAATTCGGAGCTTCTGTTCGTACTAAAAACAGATGATTTTTCTGAAGGGAGGTTTTGCTCTAGCCACAGGAAGTGCAACCTTCTGCTTTACAAAAGCTACTGAAGTCTGCAGAACATAGTCAAACTTGATGACAGGGACTTCTTTAGAAACAAGGAAGAAAGAAAGAATTTGAAAGAGAGAGAAAGAGGGAAAGGAAGGAAGAAAGAAAAGGAAGAAAAGTGAGACAGCAGCTAAATATAGATCTACAAACCTCAAAGTGAATTGGGGGATTTTTGTGATCAAGAAGCTTTCTAATAATGAACAAAAAGGATCACTGTGTCTATTTGTATGTCACTGGGACATCTGTCTACTTCTGCATTTGTTGTCTTCAGGAACTTTCTGGAGAAAAAGCATGGCTCCCTTATTCAGAGGCCCACACTCAAGTTCACGAGGAATGAACATGTTGCCTACAATACTTCCTGATAATTTCTCTTTAATAACTGTGTTTTTACAAAAGATTTCACCCCAGATTTCTGAGGCTGTCCCAGGGAACTGGTATGTGAGCCAAAAGCTGATGATTCCACTGAAAGCCAAGTGGGAGACTGTACCTGAGATGCCCTCAATGCGGTGATGAGACATCCTCTTCTAGAGAACACTGTTTTCCCATGAACACTTGCAGGAATAAAAGATCCATAAATTATAGGATGTACTAGTAGATCGGTCTGACATGAGAGTGCATGTAATCAATATTATGTGTTGGAGTGTTATAGGTACTGTCTAGTGCAGTCATATTTTATTCAACAATCTGAAATACTATGTGGGTCAGCCAGGACCACTTTTTTCATAAATCCAGCAGAAGGTGTAGCAGAGTCCCTGAACCACTTTGCTACCACCTTTTAGAGAAAGGTGTTAGTATAAAAGGCCAATTCTTCTACAAAGTTAGAGAATTTTATTTCACTTCCAAAACAGCTTCCATTTCAAGACCAGGGATATATAAAATAAAGGGCACTTCCAACAAGGAAAGTATATAATATGTTAATATGTAGAAAGAGTAACATGGATATTTTGAGAGGCATTTTTAAAAACATTCGAATGCAAAGGTGACTGATCTTCCTGATCTAGGTGTCAAAAACTCTGTGTTAAGGCCTTGTACCATAGCTGAGACAGTGTGGAATGTGGAAATATTTGATTAGCAAGAAAGAAAGAGCCAAATATTCAAATTATATGAAAATGTCTGTACCAACTCAGCCCTGTCGTTGACTGTGTGTCACCACATCAGCAGAAGAGCAACTCAAGGGAGCTGCAAGCAAACTACTTGTGAGCTGCTTAAAAACTCACTAGCTGATGGCTAAGTAAGCCTACTTATGTAAGATCTCTGCTATATTAGTGAATTTCAGAGACAAAGGGAAGCCTCTGCTGTTAAACTTTTGGTGAGGGATAAATTCATATTACTTGTTTGTATCTAACAGAAACTCTGAACTTTAAGAGCAATTCATATTGTAGTGGTGGGTGAGTCACTAAGCAAGAAAATGTTTGTTATGCCCTCAGAGAGATGACTTTTGCCAAGATTTAAAGATAATTCTAACTTTTAAATAAAATCAAGGAGAAGACTTCACAAAAATATGTTGCATAATTTTATATGTGAATGAATCTATATGTATAGCTGGCAAATACTGTATTATCTAAAAACAACTGTTACCATTTTACCTATATATTTTATTTTTCCCCTTAGTAGTATGCATGTTGTTTAAAGACGTAAGCTCTTTGCAAGAAAACAGCAGAGATTTAATGCAGCATCACTCTCCAAAAGGCCCTGCAGTGACAGGAAGGACTGGGACCGTCTCTGACAGCTGTAATTTAGGCTGCTCTCGGTCTACTTGTTTAATACAAAGCCATAATAGAACTATGTGGAGGTTGGCAGGTATTCCAAGAAACAGGAGAACACCTGTGCTGCCAGTGTGACATCTCCCTTTTTCTATCAACCTCTTCTCTAAGTACTGTTCACTATACCTTCCCTGAACTAATTTGTATTTTCTCCCTTGGGGCTGTGAAGGAACATGAGAAGAGATACTGTTTCTCTGCATGGTATTTGTAATTTTACATTTCACCAGCTTCATAGCCCTTCTCTGGATATATTCTAGGGCCTTGATGTCCTTCTTGTACTGAGGGGCCCAAAACTGAACACAGAACTTGAGCAGAGTACAAGGGGATGATCACCTCCCTGCTCCTGCTGGCTACACTATTCCTGATACAAGTCATTGGCCTTCTTGGCCACTTGGGTACACTGCCAGCTTGTGTTCAGGTGAGCATTAGTCAGCACCCCCTGATCCTTTTCCTCTGCACAGCTTTTGAGCCACTCTGCCCCAACCAAGCCTGTAGTGTTGCATGGGGTTGTTGTGGCCAAAGTGCAGGACCCAGTGTTTAGCTGTGTTGTGCTTCATCCCCTTGGCCTCTGCCCATCGATCCATCCTGTCCAGGTCCCTCTGCAGGGCCTTCCTACCCTCTGGCAGATTGACACTGCCCTCTAGCTTGGTGTCATTTGCAAACTTACTGAGGGTGCACTCAATTCCCTCATCCAAATCATCAACAAAGATATTAAAGAGGATGGGCCCCAGCACTGACCCCTCAGGAACACCATTGGTAACTGGATTTCACTCCATTCACCACTCCTGTTTGGGTCCAGCTGTCTAGCCAGTTTTTACACCAGTAAAAAGTGTAATTGGCCAAGACATGGACTTCCAGCTTCTCCAGGAAAAAAAAAAAAAAAAGACCTCCAGGGATGGTGACTCAACCACTTCCCTGGGCAGCCCATTCCAATGCCTAACAACCCCTTCAGTAAAGAATTTCTTCCGAATATCCAACCTAAACCTTCCCTGGTGTAACTTTAGCCCATTGCCCCTCATCCTCTCACCAGGCATGTGGGAGAACAGACCAACCCCCACCTTGGTACAGCCTGATTTAGGGTACCTATAGAGAGCAATAAGGTCACCCCTGAGCCTCCTCTTCTCCAGGCTGAACAACCCCAGCTCCCTCAGCCACTCCTCGTAAGATTTGTTCTCCAGACCCCAGACCCCTCATCAGTGTTGTTGCCCTTCTCTGGACTCGGTCGAGCATCTTGTATGTATTTATATGTATTTATAATATATTATGTATTTATAAAAAAACATTTTCTGTTGTCTTTAACAGCAGTAGCCAGATTGAGCTCCAGATGAGCTTTGGCCTCTCTGATTTTGTCCTTACACATCCTTACAATATCCTTATAATCCTTCTGAGTGGCCTGCCCTCTTTTCCAAAGATCATAAACCCTCCTTTTTTTCGTAAGCTCTAGCCATAGCTTTCTGTTCAGCCAGGCCAGTCTTCTTCCACGACGGCTCATCTTTGGGCATGTTGGGAGAGACCGCTCCTGAGCCTTTAAGATTTCCTTCTTGAGGAGTGCCCAGCCTTCCTGGACTCCTCTGCCCTTCAGAACTGCCTCCCAAGGGACTCTGCCAACCAGTGTCCTGAACAGCTCAAAGTCTGCCCTCCAGGAGTCCAAGACAGCAGTCTTACTGGTTCCCTTCCTGGTGTCGCCAAGAATAGAGAACTCTACCATTTTGTGGTCACTCTGCCCAAGACAGCTCCCGACCACCACATCTCCCACCAGTCCTTCTCTGTTTGTGAACAGAAGGTCCAGCGGGGTACCTCCTCTGGTAGACTCACTAACCAGCTCCATCAGGAAACGCTTCTGTGCTCTCCAGAAACCTCCTAGACTGCTTCCTCTGAGCTGTATTGCATGTCCAGGATATGTCTGGGAAGCTGAAGTCCCCCATGAGGACAAGAGCAGATGATTTCGCAACTTTTGCCAGTTGCCTGTAGAATTTCTCATCCGTCTCCTCATCCTGGTTTGGCAGTCTGTAACAGACCCCCACCAGAATGCCTGCCTTATTGGCCTTCCCGCCAAACGCGGCCCAGCAATCACATCCACCAACTCCCTTAGCACCCAGATGTATTCCATCTGGCCCAATGGACTTGTGACAGTCCAGGTGGAGCAGCAAGTCTGTAACTGTTTCCACCTAAACTGTAGGGGGTTTCTTCTGCTCACCGTCCCAGACTTCCAGGCTGGGAGGCTGAGTGCCTTGAGGATAAGTTGTCTGGTTAGTACAGACAGATGTATAGAAGTCATTAAGAACCTCAGCCTTTTCCTTATCCTCGGTAATCATGTTCCCCTCTACGTCCAGTAAAGAATGGAGATACTCCTTGACACTCCTTTTGCCATTAATATATTTATTAAAACATTTTTTATTGTCTTTAACCATAGTGGCCATGTTGAGAAGCCACTCAGAAATCAGGGCTTTGACCCTGATTTTTTCTCTGCATATCTGTAGATCAATAATAAAGACTTCAAACCAAGTAGAATCTACCACACATTTTTGTAAATTGTTCCAGCAATAAAGTATTCCATCAATTAACATGTTACACTCATTATAACTTCATTTTTATATTATTATTTAGACTGTTGAAGGTTAGTATTAAGTGAATTGTGAGCTTTTATGCTAATTCTTTGATCTGTTTTATCATTATTAGCTAATATTTAACTTTATAAGGGCTCTGAAAGTCTGTGATTAACACTTTTAGCTCTCATTGTCATCTAACCAAAAAATTAAATGAAATCATTAAACTATTTCTTTACTTCTATAGATGAGTCAGCTATTAGAAAAAAAAGGAATTTTTGATGGATATCTGGATGTGAAAATGTGACAGAGGAGAAACATGAAATAAATATGAAAATATTAAAGTATAAAAGAAAGTGTAATGGCAGATAAGAAAGTCATATGTTTCTGTGGGAATATTTGATGTTCAAGTAGACCCTTGAAGAGACTGAAGTCTGATCTCCTGATTTCGAAGGCTGTGAGCTTGCAGTGTGACCTCCTCATTGCTCTAAAGATCTTGAACTTCACCGTCTCATGGTTACTGCAGCCAAGGTTGCCTCTGAACTTTGCACTTCTAACAAGCCTTCACACTCCTAACCTCCTTGTTGGTGAGAATCAGGTCCAGCAGGGCACCTCTCCTCATTGACTCTTCTATCATCGGTGCTCTCCAGAATCTCTCATGGTTCTTTATGGTTCACAGGCAGAGCTCCATGCATTGAAGTCTCTCTCTTCCACAAAGGGCAACTTCCACTCCTTATCTTTCCAGCCTGTCCTTCATAAAGAGCTTGTATCCTTCCACTGCAATGCTCCAGTCAAGGGGGCTATCCCAGCACTTCTCCATGACATCTCCTGTTGTATCCACTTCCTGTTACATTCTCTTGAAATAGTATAGAAACAAAAATCTTCATGGAGTTACCATATAGGATGTTCATTAACAATACTGATTTGGACTCTAAAATGTAAATCTCTTAAGCAAGAAGTGCTTGTCAGTAATGTAAATAGCTTGGCTATTTATTGGTTACTTTCCTTTGTTAATTAAAATTGTAATTAATATTTGTACTGTACTCAATGTTTGTGCCTTGTTCTTTACAGGGATAAAACAAATTACTCAGCTTGCACAGAAAACAGAATTTTTATTTTTTTTTTTTTAATGTTTCATGGCACCTATTATACAAGCATACCACATATCTTAATTTTTTTTATTATTATTCTTTTTTATTTTCCAGTGCTAGTAGTTTAACTTGTATAGATTGGGGTGACAATCTGACAATCATTTTCAAGCTAAGCCCCAAATGTAGATTTTATTCCATTTAACATGGAAGGAAGAAAATATATTCCTTTGTAGGCAATTCAAAACAGTCAGATTTCTGGAAGAAAAGAACCAGTTTTATAGGAGGATTTGTTCTTAGTCATATGAATTTGTTTTGGTTTTAAATGTGCTTCTGCTATAGTTTGTTTTCTTTTCATATATAATAGTTATAGGAAGGAGACACAAATCATGCCCTTCTATAAAGTAGGTATGAAATGCCTGAAAAAAAATAATGTTAATGCATCCTGCATCTTTATTTTCCATGTAGCATAGGTTAGTAGAAAAATGAAGAGGGTAACACAGTACACCTATTTTCTTCCTTTATAATTCACTGAGATGTAAGTGCAGATATTTAACTGGAGACTGTTAGACTGCACCATGCTGTTACCTCTTAATGTTTTCTATTTATTACCAGGATCTTCTGGACACTTCACTGAGTCGTATTCTTTTAGAAGCAGATTCCACCCAGACTATGTATACCTATGTTAGACCTAAAAACTGCTCTTCCTGACAGATCAGGAGACATTCAATTAGAAGCGCATGCAACTTCTTGAAGTTGCACAAGCAAAAGTGACATGAAGCTTTGGCATGGGTTTGGTCCTTCATTTGGTTAGGCTGAGATCTGCGAAAGGAAGATGATCTGCTCTTATTTGTGGCAGTATTTGACATTGACAGCGAGTGAATGACATGAATTTATCAGAAGAGAAATGTTTTAAGTTCAAGAAGCTGAACAGGTTTAGAGCAAACTTGCCTGCATTCTCTCTTTTTCTCCTCCTGCTTGCAAATAATGCTTCAATTGCATGGTTACAATCCTAAGCACAGTTGTAAATTTTTGAAATAATTGGGTTTGTTGCCAGTTAAACAAAAATAAGAGCTACTCAACTTTAATGATGTTTCCAGTTTTTTGTTATGCTTTTCCATAGCAATATTTTTGTATCCTAGGATGCAGGTTTTGTTTTGTTTTCATTTCCAGAACTGCATCTGCACCATCCAGAAGAAACATGTTGCAAAGCAATTCCTCCAGTTAGGAAGTTGTACTTAAGAGGATAATTCAGTTATTCTCCTAAGCAAAGCCCAAATGACAATTAAGCAAACATAAATGATCTGAGAAATTAAATTAATCTGAAATAATTTGTCCAATGATCCTGGCCAGTTTCAATTGGCACATTTCTTTAAAACGTTTTTAGTTTGCTGAAGAAAATCAAGGCAGGTCTTTCAAAGTTCTCCTTGGAAAACATAAACCTGGGAATTGCTGGGGGTTTTGCTAGATCATGAGGAACAATAGTTCCCGACCAGTTTTGGAAAAGTTCCAATGAAAACTGTATCTGCATTGCATTTTGGGTCTGATTTCTGCATGCCTAGGCTACTACTAAACTTTGGTAATCACAAAGGAAGCTTCAAGTGCTCCGAGTTCTGCAAGTACTCATAAGACACCAAGTAAGGGTCCAAGCCAGTCTAGCCAGTCTGACATACCTCCTGCAGAAGCCATACTATTTCAGTTTCACTGCTCTCAGCACATGCAATAGCTAGATGTAAGCTAATTCAGTATCCTGCACATGTTGTGATTGTATTTCATAATTACAGCAAACACAAACCTAAGTGAAGCTTTATTTTCATCCTACCTGGCTTGTTTGTGGTAACAATTGGAATTCAAGTGCTGACAGCTTTAGAAAGTAGCACAATAATGATTCAGCAAGTTAGATCATAGCAGTGGATAACTGACAATTTACTACTTTAATGGCTAACTAATGTATGTGAATGTTGGAAGACCCCAGAGCACCAGCATGCAAATTCTGTGCTGTGTCTTCCTTACAATCCACAACTATTTGTTCTTTCCCTTCTGTGAAATCAACTTCCTACTCCAGCTGCCATGTGAGCCAAGTTCTCAAATTTCTCTCCAGTTCACAGGATGAAGCTCTGCAATGAAAGTGAGCCAATCTAAAAACATTTTGCACCAAGGGAAGCAGTCCTGCTTAGCTCATGAGCAGTTTTGTTTCCTCCTTTGACTCACCTAAACTATTAGGAATCTATTCCTATGTCAATATTGTTAGTTTTCTGTTGGCTAAGCAAGCTGGACTGTCAGATTTTGAGGTCAGATGAGTGCCACGGTCACTAGAGGAGAAAGGGAGGGAGCGTGCATCTAGGATGTGAGCACAGGGGAGAAAAGGACAGCCAATTTTACTGGAAGTGAGCTACTAGTTTGGTTTTAATAGTTCACAGATGTAAATGTGAAGCTTGAAGTCTCAGTTTATGGTGCCAGCAAAAGACTTTGTGCTGAAGCAGCTGACAAGTATGCCTGCATTATCTCTGCTGACTCTGCTGTTGACCTCTGTCAGAAGGGCAGAGTTGCCAGCTGGGGGCTGTCGCAAGATTTGTCATTGCTTGCCATTCAGTGTCCTCGCTCTGCTCACTCCTGCTGAGTTTGGTGCTAGCTATGGTGCATTCATTTGGCCTTATTGTTGTACTGAAGCAAAGCTATTTGGCAGAAATCTGCAGGATCCCAAAGTTCCTTCTGTATGATAAAGAGGTTTAACAGAATAGCTATTTACTTTTTAGAAAGCAAGACTGTGGTGGTTTTACTCAGGTGGGCAGACAAGTTCCACCATGGCTGTTCTCTCACTCCCCCTCCTCAAAGGGGAAGGGGGAGAAAATATGATGCAAAGGGCTCAATGATAGAGATAAGGACAGGCGGATCACTCAACAATTATTGTGACAGGCAAAACAGACTCAGAGTAGGGAGACAGTAAGATTTATTGCCTATTACTAACAAGCTAGAGAAGTAAGAAACAAAGGAAAGAAACCAAAAACACCTTCCCCCCATCCACCCTCATCCACCTTCTCCCCCTGAGCAGCGCAGGGGAACAGGGAACAGGGGCTGTGGTCAGTCTTATCTCTGCCACTCCTTCATGGTCACTCTCTTCCCCTTCTCCAACATTTGGTCCCTACCACAGGATGCCATCCTTCCCAAACTGATCCAGAATGGGCTTCCCACAGGCAGCAGCTCTTCAAGAACTGCTCCAGATACGGGTCCGTACAAAGGGGTCCATACATCAGGAGCAAACTGCTCCAACCTGGGTCTCCCATGTGTGGCAGCTCCTGCCAGGTCTCCTGCTCCTGCGTGGACTCTTCTCCACAAGCTGCAGCTCCAGCCTGGAATCTCCTCCTGCAGGGGTCCTGCATAGGCTGCAACCTCCATCAGTGTAGGTCTATCTGCTACACCGTGGTCTCCTCCATGGCCTGTAGCGTGGAACCCTGCTCCACCATGGTACTCCATGGGCTGCAAGGGGACATCCTGCTTCACCATGGTCCTCACCACAGGCCACTGGGGAACTTCTGCTCCAGCGCCTGGAGCACCTCTCCCTCTCCTTCTTCATTGACGTTGGCACCTGTAAGGCTGTCTCTCTCTCCTCTCTCTTTCCCTTTCTTATTCTCTCACAGAGGCACAAAACATCACTTATTGGCTTGTATCTGGTCAGCAGCGGGGCCCGTACCTAACATGGGGCAGCTTCTAGAATCTTCTCACAGAAGTCACCTCTATGGCCTCCTGCTACCAAAACCTTGCCACATAAACCTACAACATAGACCAAGACATTCTTTGTTTCCCAGAAAAATGAAGAAAAAAAAATCATGGAGAAGGATATTTTTATTATTATTATTATTAACCCATGGTCTGTTCAAAATGGAAGTAGCGATCTAGTTCTATTTTACTGATATTTATTATTTAACTAAAATTCATTATTAAGTCTGCACACCATTGGTGAGTTTCAAGGGCACAATACTATGGTACCATATGAAATGAAAACTTAATAATTCAAGGAAGGCTCCATCTCAAACAAAGTAACATTACTATATTAAGTCCTATTAAAGGTTGCTGTGAAAACTAACCTTTCAGTCGCTTAAAACTTGCTTCATTAAAGTTAAATTGAAGGCCCAATGATGTTTTATTTGTTTCCTGGTTTTATCTGTTTTGTTATGGATCTCTCATCCATAGCAATAGAAAAATAAAATAGTTCATCTAAATTCTGAGCAGTAAGCCTCTTGTAATAATTATGAAAAATGCTAAGAAAATGCAGGTCTATGAACTTTTAAATCTCAGTAACATTGTATATTACAAATAATAGCTACACATAGTCCCTTTCACAAATGGGAAAATGCACAGCATTATTTTCATTCTCTCTTCCACTATCTGGGACAAAAGAAGAGTGGAGGGTGAAAGTCCCTGAGTGTTTTGTCAGCATGGTGTGCCACAGTCATTTTAGCTCGTCATATGAAAGTAGCTTAGAGAGATGAAAGTGCCTAGAGATTTTTTCAAACAGATCATCTGGATATCATATAATTTTCTGTCCCAGAAGTACACTTCCTGCCAGTGAGCTCAATAGTTCTACTGGGAAAAGAAAAATGTATCAAATACGTTCACCAGCTGTGATGAATAATTACTTATATGCAATTTACATATGATGTAGAATTATTTCATTGTTTCATGATGTAGAGTTATTATTACAAAATACTCCCCCTCCTCCCCCCCCCTTTTTTTTTTTTTTTAATTTAAATCTTCCATATTAAAGGTATTGCTGGCAAGGATTACACTGTGTCCCTTCAGACCAGACGCGGTAGTTAAAAGCAAGTTGGGATGATGGGTTAGCAGAAACCCAGGAGAGCTGGTGTTCTCTTCCATGTCTGTGGGGGAAGAGTTTATTCTGAAACAATGGAAAGTTACCCAAACCAGAATAAAGAAGTGTCTGTGTTCCTCGTGTTCCTCTGGGTTTTGTATACTACTGGAAGCCTCAAAAAAAAAAATAAAAAAAAAAAAAGGGGGAAAAAGTAGGGAGGAAAAACAAATAAGAATCTTTAAGAGGAAAAGTACTGTTGAGGAAAAGTACTGTTGAGAACAACAGCTTAGGGAAAGGTTGGAAATAGCCTGGTCTAACTAAGCATCCAAGTTCAGAAAACAGATACGGTAGAGAGATGCCACAAATCAGGAAAAAAAGACACAAATTACAAAAAGCATTACACTACTTGAGATGGCCCATGATGCAGGCTGGACACTGCTCAGAAGGGTAGGAAATAGAGACATAAATTGAATACAGAAGTTATTCAATTCATATTTCTCATCCTGCTAGATGTTCCTTAACTTACTAAGCAATAAGCAGCAGTGATCAGAAACCCTGTACTGAAGCACAGTACAATGTTCTTATGGTGCTTTTAAATTGTTGGTTGGTGCTTTGTTGTTTTTTTGTTTGTTTGTTTGTTTTGTTTTGTACTAAGAATATGCTTGAGATTTTGAAGGGTTAAGGCAGCAATTCTCACAAGGAGCACCCTGTACATGTCCAGACTTTAACCAGGGGAGGAACATGTATTGTCCTAACAAACTGGAGGCTAGCAATATGTTAAACTGAGATTCTACATACTGGTATGGAAAAAGTCAGACACCAATTAAATCTATGAATCTGCTTGTGCTGTGGGGAAAAAAATAATAAAAATAATAATAATAATAATAATAAAAAAATAGTCTTTATGTACTTTATGTTCAAAAGAGGTGGCACAAAGGAGTCAGGCAGTGGATCTCACAACTCACAAGAATTGGTTTGTCTTTTGTTTTTGGTTTATTTTGTCAAAAAGAATCAACAATGAAACCCAAGGAAAAAAATACAGAGAAAAATAAAGGCTACTTCATTGACTTTATATATATATATATATATATATATATATATAAAGGCAATTTTAGGTATACTGTAAATTTATCATTAATTTTAACCATGTAGGTGTTTTCCTTTGTTGATTGTATATTAATTAGTGCACTAGCATTGATTTTTTGATATTTTATTACTGAAATACTATGTACAAACCTCTGCTTAACTTTAACTATAAAAATATACCCAGTGAAGAAAATTAACTCTGTATGAAGCCCTTTAACTTCTGCTTTCAAACTTTTCTTCCTGTCACCCTACAACCAAGAACACAATCTCTTCTATCTTTTAGTACTTTTTTAAAACAATGTTAAATAAAATCCTCGGGATTGAGCTAAGCATGAACCTAAGTACACAATATGGTCAAAATTATTCAAAAGATCAAGAATTTTTGCTAAATCAGTTCCTACGCAGATAATGATTTATTCATTTATTAAATAACATATATTTTATTATGTTGCATTTCAAAGGCTGCTTCTCTGCAGTCTTTTCAGTCTTAGGGAATGTTTTGAACTCTATTCATGAGAGATAAGTTACCTTTTTTATTGTATTTATAATAATTCATATGAAAAAAAGGTCATTTGTGAGAATAAATGGCCAGAATTAATTACATCTGACATCTCTACATATATGTGTCTACTTTTTTTTTTTTCCTAACACTTCCTGTGAAAGAATATCTACAACTTCCCTGACATTGTAAAGTTATAATGTTTTCCATTTTCTACCTGACCAAAATCTCTTATATTGTAACTTGAACAATTTCCTGTTCTTTTCTAAAATACACCAACTTTTTTCCTCTACAGCTATATATTCCAGTTTCCTTATATGCACACAAACTTTATTTCTTCTCAATTAAAAGAAGAAATGCCTTGTTCTTACCAACATAAAAATTAAGGAGAAATATCATTTGTTATACTTTTGAAAAAGCTCAGTGTCTCTGAGAAGACACTAGGTGGTACAATGTAAAGGCAAAAGAAGAATTTAGTTCAGAAAGCTTTTGGAGAAAAGTTTTGATGACTGCATCAAAATTTACCTCTGCATGTGGTAAAAGTACTGTGGCCTCAGGTCTGTGAAAGGAAATAAGTTTGTCCCTATGAAGGGCTTGTGTATTTGTAATTCTTATGATGTTGTTTTAAGTCCATGTGTATCTCATCTGTGTATTGTTTCTTGAGTTCATTGTTACAGTGCTGCACTTTTTTAATCTACCTCCACAACAGGGAAAAAAAAATCCATGAGTAGTATTTTTAATATATTTCAGTTGCCAAATTTCTGGAGACATTCTCATTCTTCCTTTACTTTTGTCACTGGTGTGATGCTACCATGAATGACAGCATCATCATTCATATTCTAGACAAAGTATGCTTCAGCAACAAAAAAGGCCTTTTTTATTATTCTGTTGCTTTGTTGCTTTGAAGAATGCAATCTGCCACAACAGGTGAAGGAAAAGAGTAGTAGATGGTAATGGGAGAGAGAAGTAAGGGTGTGTTTATTGTCTGTGGTTTTTTTTTTTGTTTGTTTGTTTTTTGTTTTGTTTTGTTCTGTTTTGTTTTTCCCCATGTTGTTCTGTTTCTTTTGATTTTGTTTCTGAAAAAAATAAAAATAAACATATTTTTCCTTTGTTTGTACAGTTTTCAAACACTGCAATCTATCTATTTATTAATTAATTAATTTATTTTTTCTGTGACTGGAGACAACTTTTTAGGGCCTTTCAGTTAGGAAGAACTGAGGACCATGAACAAATTCTACTTAGAGATCTTATACATCCTAGCTTAATTCAGTATCCTGAGTCAATAGGCAGTCTTCAGAGTGGGCCCTCTGAAAGTCCTACATGCACAAGCATCTTAAGGTCAGCTACAGAAGTAGGGCATGAAAGTAATAGTTATGTATTTTCCTTACCTTGAGGAGAAGTTTTGTGATATTATTGTGTGAGCTTTTCAACAAACTCTTATTTACAGGACATATGGAAGTGTTGGTAATAGATACAGTTCTGCAAAGGGAGTCATGCAAATAAAGTCCATTGACATGGACTTTTTGGAAGAGAAGTCTGCAGGGTGAGCACAGGAGTTTATGACTGAATATTTGGTTTTGGGATGCAAATATGAATGTTCAAGATTAAATGCCTTTTTACACATCATTGTAGGTGTGTTGGAGAGAGTTTGGTAGGGTAGTCTGTCCAGTGATGGCTGCAGTGTTTTTTAGTGGTATAGTAGAGATGTTAATAGGAAATTGTTAGTAGTTTTGTTTGTTGTGTGTGTGTGTGTGTTCACATATCTGCACACATACATCAATATATGAAAAAAAAAAAAAAAAAAAAGGTACAGTATTATAGAAAAGAATGGTATAGATTTATATTTTTTAACAAAAAACTAAAAAGATAAAAATATTTAGTTGTTACGTACTGAAAGAGAGACAAAATGCCTGTCAATTTGTAAGGACCTTTTAACTTTGTCTTGTGCCCCTGTTCCTGCCCAGCTGTTATATCAAAGAGGAATCATCACTGAGGGCTACTGCACTGGGACAATTTTTTGTACTTCAAAAACACAGGTCTGCAGGTGGAGGAGGTGACCAATACAAAAAAATGTGCTTTTCTGTTCACTTTTGCACTAGTCTGGACACAATACTGCATAGGAGATAAATGAAAATAAGCATGGTCATTAACCTTCAATGGTGATTTCATGAAAAAGGGCAAATAGGATAAAATAATAATGTTCTTTGCAAGATGTCTTTTTTTTTTTCTTTTTTTCTTTTTTCTTTTTTTTTTCAGCTTATAGCAATTAATCATTTTTGTTGTGTTAATGTTATCATGGAAATGAATAGGTTACAAAGTTCTTGTTTTGTATGACTTGTTTTAGACCTCCATAGCACTGTGCTGCTACAGGATGCCACATTAAGACATAACTTAAAAGAAAAAGATTATTGAGATCTCTAAACTCTGTTGAGACTGAACTCCTCTATTCTCAAGAGCCATGCCAGGTTCCATTATATGCAGCTACAATGTCTGTTCTTTCTCTGTTATACAGGCTTCGTTAGAAATAAATTTACCATCCCAGTGCTGAGAGGGAAGGAGGATTCGATAGGATGAATGATTACAATAGAATAACCTGAAAGCTGAAAATAGTTTCAGGGATAGAAAAAATATTTTTAAACTGAGGCCTTGAGTATTTTTATTTGCCCAAAAACAGTTGGAAAAGTTGAAACCTTTTGATATGTCAGAATAATACTTTTTTTAAAAAAAACTTTCCTATACTAGAATAAACAAAAGAAAGAATCTGACTTTTTTTTTTTTTTTTTTTTTTAGCTGATCTTAATTAAGTAAAACTCATTTTGTTCATCACAACTGCAGAACTCTACCCACGATATGTGGTCTATTCCACTGCTTTGCAGTCTCATTCTGTTCTCAGCTGCTGAAAGATGGCTACTGAAGCATGTTGACACCATCTGTGCATTCAAACAAGAAACTGTCAGATAATAAAAGTAGTTTTTATTTTGGAGACAATCAATGTACTATTTTCCATTCCACGTGTAACTTTATCTTAGTACTTGTCCCACAGAAATATCTGAAAAAGAGTTTCTCCACTGCAGTCTCATAATGGTTAAGTGCTTTGTTCCTCAGTTTTAGAATTGGCACTGATGATATATGAAATCATTATTGTTCTGTTTTATAATTTTTTTGTATTTAGTAAGTTCAGAAAAAGTTGAGTGAGTAGGACATGAGACACAGTAGTCTTTGCAATAAAGTAGATGTAGCTCTAGATATGTATTAGTTTATGAATTACAGTACTCTGAGACCAGCAATATGATTGAAGCAATGACTGAAAAATGAACGTTTAAAGTGGATTCTGTTGCAGAACAGGGTCTTAAGAGAGCTTGCTTTACTTAAGATACCTTAGATATGGGTACATATCGGTACATGTAAGACAATATTAAATTGTCTTACAGTTACTCTAGGAAAGATTTGTCTCCATAGCTGAACTTAAAATTATTTTTCAGTACTTTACTGGATTTGTCTGTAGGAGTTTGAAACATTGTCTTTTAAAATACAAACAGGATTAAGTAAACAACACTAGAACTTTTCTATTGTCTTCTAGCAAATACTAACACAGAATTCAGCTTAAAACTCTTAAAACTCTTTTTTTTTTTTCTCCCAGTATTAGCCAAATTAACTGAAAAGATAGACTACAAATACTTTGATTTTATCAGCTAGTTGCCAAGTTCTATCACTGAATTCTATTAGAGGTTCTAGCAAAAGTTTCATATTTGATAAACTGTATTTCATAATGCTATTGCTCAAAAGAGCATAAATAATTCTGATCTTGCAATTATAAAAAAGCATATTTCTTTCTAAATTATCAAAGTGCTTATCTGTAGTTAGTCTCTCTTCATAAACAGTATGGCCCTTTAATCATTTCCTATGGAATCAGAAAACAGATTGAAATGAAAATTGTAGTTGCAACCTCATTCAGTGGAGAGGCAAAATGATGAACAGATGACACAAAAGAGAGAGCTTTTCCTAGAAAAGTCTTTGTGTATTTAGAATTATGTTAACATAAATCTTCATTCTTTTCTCTTGTTTTGAGCATTATATTTTTTCCTTGTCACAGGATCTGAATTCAGAACAGTCTTATATTCAGTCTGAAAGACGCAGTTCAGCAGTTTGTGTACTGAACCCAGCAGTTATTCTGAAAGCAAATTCATTCTCAAATGTTATTGTTACTATAGTTACTGATAATCCCTATACGTAAGTGAAAATATGAAGAATCACTCAGGCAGAAAAAAAGAATCCTTCTCAGGTATTTATGATTATCCCATAGATTGTTTGATAATTTTGAGTGGATGATGAAGTTTTAAGAGATTTCAAAAGCATCAATACTTACTTTAAATGTGCTAATTGAATTGTGGTCTAATTTTCATATGTATGGTGGTGTTCTGGTTACTCAGATAGTTTTTGGCCTTCACAAGAGTTCATTTTCAATGATTCTCAAGGACAAAGTTCTGTTTTAGTATAGAACATGCTATATGTTTGGGGTCACTATTTATTTTCTTGTGCTTCAGATCAATGTGATAGCAAGATGTTCAATGCTAGTTTGCAGAACCTCGCAGCTGGAAGTGGGAAGATGCAAATAAGGTAGTATAGAAAGATATTTAGTCTTGTATAAATCCATATTACATTAATCGTTGAAGATTCTATATTCAGGATCAATGTTTTGATCCTGATCAGTTGATCAACTGATCAATGATTTTCATATATGCTTCCTCTAAGAGTTTTCTGTCAGTGACTGTGAGTGACAGGTCACCAAATAACACTACTAGTCTCATTTTACAGATGGAAAAATAAAATATGTGGGACTCCACTAACTTACTTGTGTGGGTAGTGTCATTTTAGACATTTGTGAAAAGGGTAAATTTGTCCAAATAAAACCAGCTTACTGATAGCTTCCTTCCTCACAGTAGTCATGAGTGTCCTGTAGGACCTATGAGAATATCTCAAACACATCCTAGATGATGCCAGATGACACCAGGTGCCTATGTTAGGTACTAATTGTGATCTTCCTTTTGCTATACAAGTAGCCTATTTTAAATAAACTATTTTAAATAGACAGTTTAAAAAAAAATTGGTTGGACTAATCTTTTGAGAAAATTCTGTATCTTTCACAAACTTTTGGATATTAGTCTCTTTATATCTAACCAGATTTCTAATATGAATTAAATGTATTTTTAAGTAGATTCAAAATTTCTCTACTTAAGGCTTCTGCCTTATCTTGAATTTTCAAGACAGAGTCTTGATATGAAGTTGCAGAGTGACAATAACAGTTATTAAGGTTTTTGTTTCATTGGTTGGTTGTTTTATTGAAACTGTGCATAAATATGTACGTATATATTTAAATGCAGATGAGCACTGGATCATTTGTCTGTTTATTTAGATATCTGCCCTGAAAAGTGTAATCCAATTAGGAGATGCTCAATTAGGATGCTCAGCTCTTGGAAATGATTCTCTGCTTGCCCCATTTCTTCATGATATTTCACTTCCAGCACCTCAAAAATTATTCAATATATATCTTCAATGTATGGATTTGAACTATTTAGACACACTGTGATGTTCCAACTGAAAAGTAACAAAAACTGAAACTAACTGAGGGAAAAATATCAACTTGAAAATATGTTTTGCTTTACTCTTCATATACGGTAAACAATAGTGGGAAATTTTACTAAGGATTCAGATATTTTCTACTTTTAAATGTATAGTTAAATTATACCATTTAACTGTTACAGTGAAGTTAACATGTTCAATGGAAGCAGTGTCATGTAATAATTCAGCACATTATTAAATATTCAGGTGAAAAGAAAATCAAAGTGTTTTGTTCTATTTTTCAACAACCATGAAGATTACATGATCTAAAATATGAATCTATCTTCTATTTTGTCAGCCATAGGAAACACAAAAACATTGTTTTTTATCTATAGTATTGTTGAAACACAAAGACCCATTACATAGCAGAAATCTGTTTGCTTTAATATAACAATGTAATCCATACACATACCCATGAAAGTGAAAGTAACAAAGAGTGATAGCAAAACTGGAACCACTGTTTAGTTAAACTATAAAAGCAGAACTACAGGACAAAGTATTTTAATTTTGGACATTGCCAAGTGTATCTCTGACTTTCAGTACTGAATGGATCAAGAGAGAAATATTCCACTTTTACTCTTAGGCAATTAAATTAGCTTTAAGTATCATACTTTGACTATCATACTTGTTCAATAAGGTAATAGACACATATTTTGCTGTATATTTTTTAAGAGCACACTGTATTTCTCTGATGTATACTTTCCTCTTCTGAGGAAATCTATCTGCAATATAACATGAATACTTGACTAGTGATTTTACCAAAACATTAATTGGTCCAGATTTATTTCAAGACACCGAACTTAGATCAGTGATACAAACCCTGTAGACATTATTCTTCTAACTCACATTTTTTACTTGGGCAACCTCTCACTAACTTCAAAAGATGTGTATTTGGGAAAAATGTACTACAAATAGGATAAAAATTCAGGATTTGGTCCAGCAGAACTATGTGACGTAAGTGTCAATTGGCTCCTTATAATAGCAAGTGTAGTGAGATTTATGGATTGTTTATCTCACAGAACCACAGAATGGCTGAGGTTGGAAGAGAAATCTGAAGATCACCTGGTCCAACTCCCCTGCAAAGCAAGGTCACCTACGACACATAGTACAGGATCGCATCCAGGTGGGCTTTGAATATCTCCAAAGAAGGAGATTCCACAACCTCTCTGGGCAACCTGTTCCAGTGTTCTGTCACCCTTACAGTAAATAAATGTTTCCTCAGGGTACTTAGTCACAAATCTCTCCTGTCTTCAGATCCATACATATGTGAAGTGGGCTGAACCAGTTTCTTCCTCTCCCTTTTCCTAAGGAATGTTACTTAGATGTCTGTTTTAAAGGCCCATGTTAGTTCAAATCAATCCAGATTTCAGGATTTTCACAATCCAGCTATCAAGGCTTTTTTTCTTGTTAATTTTGTTCCCATAATCAGAGCAACAACCACCTAAGTTATGTTGTGACTCCTAAGTGCTCCAAAGGCAAGGAACACTTTATCACAGAAAAAATAATAATATGGGACTTATGTTTTCTGTAAGATTAATCTTGTGGATTCCTGTGTTTTTATCTGTATGGTGGGTATAGTGTTTCCTCATGAGGTAGAAAAAATGGAGTACAAATGCTGAGATTTATGGGACAAAATACAGGAAACTGGCTATTTAATATGTTATAATGCTCTATTCAGCAGCATTCACTTATAATACACAGAAAATAGTTGACAGTTCTACTGTTTTGATAGAACATACTATGCTCAAAAGTAACCAAACTACAAATAGACTACGACAAACTTCACAATCATGAATCAGCCTATGCTTTGACTGTGTCAGCTGGCCTTTTGAATTAGTTGTCTATTTATATGATAGTTTAAATGGCACAGATTTTCACAAGTTGTGATATCTAAAGCTTAAAATATAAAAATGTGGGATATAATTATATATGCATCCAGGGAATGGAAATAGTATAATATAACTTGTCTGATCAGAAATCTGAAGTTTGCAAAAATGAATTCTTGTATTCTGTCCATAGCAACTAGTAAAATGCTTTAATAAAATAATTTAATTGATTAATTTGATAAAGATATTCCATCTAGAATTATATATCATAAAAAGTTTTAGGGCTGAATCCTATTTCTTCTGAAATCAATGAGACTTTATCAATAATTTTGAAGGAAATTTTGATTGTCTTATGTCCTAGAGATTTGTTTCTTCTTGATGCTCACCATACAATGAACTTTCTGTGGAGAATATGAGGAGCTGTGAAGGGGAATTCTGAAGTGCCTTGTTTACTGTTAAACTGTTTGATATTGATTTAATCTATCACAGTTGTGTCACTTGCCATCAATAAATATTTCTTTAGGATTGTGCTTTTATTTATTTATTTTCCCTTAAAGAAAGAGACAAATGAAAGTTAATAGGAGAAGAATTTTATATTCTACTTTCTGCTTGTTCTGTAGGATAAGGTTGTTGTGCATAAATACTCAGTTCTATAAATTAAACATTACAGTATTGATAGTAGAGATAGCTTATATTTTACATTTGCAGGCTTGTGTTTGTTTGCTTTTCTGTTGATAAATAATATCTTTAGAGAAGGCTAGATTGAAAAAACAGCAAAAATGAAATTAGTTAGATTCACTTATTTTATTGAATATTTTTCTTCAGTTAAGAAATCAAAAAGACATAAAAAGAATGATGCAATTGCACCTATATCCATATTACATTTTGCTATTTTTTCTTGTGTTCTATTTTTGGATTTACAATAGTTAGATATTTTTTTTTTTTTTACTAAAACATGCTTAAGACTTGGTGTTTTTTTTGTTTTTTTTTTTTTTTTTTCTGTATTTCAAAAATACAAGAAAACATAGAGCTTTCATATACATCTCTCTCTTTTTTTCTTTTTTTTTTTTTTTTTTTTTTTTATTATTATTTCTTAGTCTTGGTTCTTTTGTCCTATTTCTTTAAAAAGGCATCAACATTACCAGTAAAGTAAATAGATAAATAAGTGTTGCTGTATTTTCTTCATCATTATGTAGAACAAAAGTAGCAAAGTAGCAATTGTCTGCATAGGGGGATGAGCAGAATGTGGACATATCCTAAAAAGTAAAATGGAGCTCTTACTTTATACTTATTATAAACAAATTATAATCAAAACAAGTTTGTTGGTTTTGTTTGTGTGTGTGTTTTCCCATAAACAGCATTCATTGTATGTAGTTGTTTCTCTTTTAAAATCTGTTTTTTCTTTAATTGGTTTGGAAGGATTTTCATTGCTCTATGTAGTGAATCAACTAAATAAGTTACAGAGATTTCAGATAAGTGCCTTCATAATTTAAGAGGAGTTATTAGTAAGAACATTTCTGAAAGGAAAATAAGCCTGAAAAATTATAAAAAGGAAAATAACCCAGAAAAATGAATTAAGAAAAATGATTGCTGAGTTCCTCAAGGTATACAAATATCAATATTGATCAATTCATGATCTAAATATACACTTATGTAGATTCAGTGAAGAGCTGTGCTTTGTCTTAGGAGGCATTCAACCTTTTTAGCTATTATTGTAGAAAACTTTTTCTAGAAAATTTTTCAGAATACTTACTTTTTCCATGGCAAATAAATAGGTCTGAGGAAAAGTTTACTTTCAGCTGTGTCACATGTCTCAAGTAGATATATTTCAAAATCATTATATGGAAATACTTCTATGCACAAACAAAAAACAATAAGAAAAATATTCTCATATACGAAGTTATATTTTTGGTTGACTTTTTACTTTTTTTTTCTTTCCCCAAGAGGTTAGAAGCTCTTCTTGATTAGAAGCTCTTCCAAGAAATTAGAAACTCCCTGTATAAAAAAAAAAAAAAAAGAAAGAAAAAAAAAAGCTTAAAGTAGAAATAATTTAATGTCTTACGTATGTGATATGAGGAAAAAATAGTTTTAAGATTCCATTAACAAATGTAGGCACATGAAGACTCAATAATGAGAGAGGCATGTGCCTGTCTGAGTATCACCAACTGCTGGTAGATGCAGGATATTCCTAGAAACTCCTCCGTATCTACAGGACACTGTAGAAGACACATAGGAAGAATGAAATAATTTGTTTGGGTTTGTAATATTAACATTTTTTTTCCTTAATAAAAATCCTGCTTCCCTCCCCCTCCACCCCCCACCCCCCCGAAAGGAAGAATAAGCTTACATTTAGAAACATGTGGATGAGAATTGTGATTGCTCTTACTCAAAGCTGGTGAATATTTTTTAAATACTTGTAACAAAAAGAAAATGTTTAAAATATGTTTTTTAAAAATGAAACAACTTTTAGTACTGTATGATTCTTTGCAATGGCAAATTTCTGTGATGGAGAGCAGACATTGCAAATGTCACTTAACTATGACAGATAGATCTTTTATAGAATTCTTTTAAAAAACTCGATACCATTGTTTTTCTTTAAGGTAAAACTGTTATGAATAAACATTTATTATAGTGAATCCAGAAATTAAATACAATAATCCTGGAAAACAATATTGCATTTTGTAGGACTTGCACTTCTCTTTTGTGTAAATTAGACCTTCCCGTTTACAGTGATGGTACCATTTGTTGGCTTCATCTGACAAAGGAGTGAACATTGGTTTACCATTTTGAACTTCCAGGGATTCAAGCTTTGAAAAAATCTTATGGTTAGAAACAAAGAGGATTAAGTCAAATATTCCTGTGTTAAAGCTGCTTCTCAGCTAGCAGAAAAAGAATATATGTACAACTGTTGTGAGCAATAAGACACAGAAGTAGAGCAAGCACAGGCTTCTAACCTTAAAAAGTGTAAGCCATACACGTATTTCTAAATTTAAGTATACAAAATGCAGGCATTACTAATCAACAAGCTGTGATAAAATAAAGTTGTTTCCAGCTAGTACATAATGACAAATGACTTTGCCTTCTGGCTCTTTCTTATTTCCAAAGAAGATACAATATTCCAAACTGTGTAATTACCTGGAAGAAGGACTAAGAATTTCAGACAGCCAATTTAATCTGTTTAAAGAAAATAAATCTGAAACCCTAACTAACGTTTTTGGGTGCACACTAAAAACTTTGTAGCGTTTTCTTTAAAAGCAACATTTCTTCAACCTCTCATTTAACAATTTTTTTCTAATGCTTGTCTGAATAATTCTGAAACGTTACATGAGACCATTTCATTTAACATGTATAATGTTGAAGTTTAGAAAGGCAGAGTATTGTTAGTACTATCTGAAGGAGAATTCTCTTGACGTCAATGAGGATAGTAAGAATAGTAGTACGTTCTGGTTATATATACACAGACAATTAACATCTGTACTTTGTCTTCAATTAAAGGACTTTGTTGTCTTTCTGTAAAGTGACAATGACTACATGAAAGTTAGGATCAGTTTTTGTCAGAGTTCACTGAAATAATGGCCTTCAAGAACTTGTTCTAGCTTCAGACAAAATAAGTACATGTAGTCCAACCTCCTTTTTTCAACAGTCAACTGTGGAAGTTCACAGCAGGGGGAGTCTAAGAACAGGTCACGTTTATAGAATACTATAGAATATATCTCCAGACATTTCTATTTATATATCTCTATTTACATCTCTATTTATAGCTATAGGTTTCCAGAGCTGGAAAATATATCCTCATATTTAACAGCTTTTGATGTATTTTTCTGCATATATTTTCCCATATAAAAATCCAATTATTGCCTTTCCATAGAAGAAAACTGATTATGTAAATGTGACTTTTTCATAACAATAACTTTTAAAATACCTATTGTTCAGCTAAGATGAAATTCTACAGAGCAGAACATTCTAAAATATTCCTGCTTTATTGTATAAGGCAAGGATTAAGATATACAGTTTACACAAACATAATTTTGCCAAGCAGGCTAAAGTGAGGTAAATAAGTAGTCTCTCCACCTGTTCAATTGCTATCTCTGCATTCCAAACACTACATTATTAAGGGAGCTTCTCTTGTTCCTAAAACAATTTGACTTAAATTGTGTTCACCCTTAAGCTAAACTTTCTTATGATATAACGTTATAGATTGTGCTTACAGCTATGCTATGTCAACTGTGAGATCCAAAATCTCCAGAATGGAAGAAGTTGTAAAGCACAGGACTAAATCTGCAAAAGTATCTGTCAACAGATAGGGTATTCCTTGCTTTTGTTTATATATTAAAAAAATAATAATTTATGTAGTAATAAAGGACACAGCTGCTAATTTGTGGTGAAGATCTGACATGAGATCTGACATGTAGAGTGTTAGCATAAGAAAGAGTATTACTCTTTCTGAACATTTAGTTACCATTATCTAAACAGTAAACAAGGATATATGTCATTTTATCATTAATTGAAGTATACCAGTAGCCTAAGGAAAAGACAAGATAGCTCAGAAATTTTATATCATCCTGACTTTTTCTTTCCCTTCAAAGTGACATATTGGAAATGAGACTTTATTTGATCAGTGATAGAATAAATAAGCTTGATGCTGTGCACAGTGATAAAGAAAGACAATTATTTATAGTGTCTGTTTTAAATGTTGTCTATGAAACAGAATTTCTACTTTTTTTCTTTTTTTTTTTTTTGGTGGGGGGGGGAGGCGGCTTTTAAAGTCTTTTACAAACTCTGTTCCAGTCAAGGAAAGTAAAGCAGTGAGTTATGCAATCCGTTTGTCCTCCCCAGCACCTCCCCAGCAGTGCAAACCATGTTTACCCTGTAGAACATAACTTTTGCATAGCATCTTCATACCAGTGTTGTGATACTTGACAAGATATGTAAGCTATGCATTGCTGGACTCAAATTTGTTTCCAAGTTAACTTCTAAAATATACATTTTGGTATTCCTTGGGAAAAAGAACAAAAAGTTTGGTAACAAGGCTTTGTGCTTGGACAGAAAGAAAAACCTAGGCCAGTGAACTGTTAAGAAAGTAGCAGAGAGAAGGAGTAATTTCTTTGTGTTGTGAATATCGTTCCAGTAAAGAAGTAGGGATCTAGGAGTTAGTCAGCCTTTGATGCAGGAACAAAATGATCTGTTATACACCGAGGCTTTCTCTGCTGCACACCTTGACATCTGTTCTTCAGAAAAGACTCAAGGTGGCCAATGCCATGATCAGGCTGGCAGTGGAAAAGACTGGAGATACAGATGTCCAAAATCTCCCATGTCCATGTGTTAAACATGTCTGCTGTGCACATAGAAATGCAAGATAACTAGGTGCAATTCATTCTTTTTCTTTAACAAAGAAAGTATACTGAAAGTGTAATTTAACCAAGGTTGTGTACTGCTGCTCCCATTTTACACACAAGGCCCCTAATAAAGTGATATGGGTGATGTTCAGATTAAAACTTAGTCACAGGATTAGTCACCAGCATTGTAGCGGAGATGGATATGTATGGGACTCAGATTGGCAGTGATTACCATTTGGATATACTTTAGCATAGAACAGTTCTAGGTAATTAATAACATGTTCATGAACTCAGTGACTTCTTAGTTCCCTTTTAAGCTATGGGTAACAGGTTTTTCACATCCCAGGAAAATGTCTAGAATACCAGACAGTCTATGGTGTACAAATCCACTTATTGGGTACCATTGAAGCTGTGGTGACCTCTTGAAACTTATGAGGCTGATAATGTTACATTTTAACACCTTAACATTTTAACACTTTGTACAATCACCACTTAACACGAAACACATATCTAATCTTCACATCTTAAAAGAAATTACTACGGCTGTATTCTTCAATAAGCCTTATCTTAACAGTGTACATGTATATTAGATATGTATTGGGAATGTACTAGGTGACCCATGGATCCTCAGATGAAAATATCAGTCATACATTTCAAAGTTTTTTTTTATTAAGGAAGATTTTAGTTCTGAAATTAAGACTGAATTCTAGACCAACTTGTAAGTGCAATGCACATCCATTTATTAAGGTAAAATCCAACTTTTAAGGTAAAAGTTATATGAAGTTTAATAGCAGATAGGGTTAATTGATATGACTGATGTGAGTTTTTTTCTTTTTTCTTTTTTTTTTTTTGTAATTCTGAAAATTTCCTCCTCTACCGTTTTGTCTCTTCATGTGTTTTATGCCATTGTTTCCTGACACTGATCTAATACAATCCTATTTGTACTCCTTGCACTTAGATGTTTTTCTTAAAGAAAATTTTTAAATTACTCTTCAAACCTCTCTCAGCTTTCTCATTTTCAATTCACAGTAGTACTTTCTGAGAAGCTATAAAAGAATGAAATCATGGAAAAAAATGGCATGTTTTGTAGATGAAGGAAAACTAAGCATCTGCTTCAGTACTTTTTTTTTTTCTCATTCTGATCAGCTTGCTGTTGTGGAGCAGTAGTACTCATGCCCCAGCAAGCCATTGTTGATTAGTGTGATAGGCAAAAGATGAGGTCAGGTGCACAATGCTATGGATGGGCTAAAAGGTGACAGAAAATGGCACTGACCTTCCTCTAGCCTTAGGAAAACAGACATAGCAAGAAAAGGCAGTGAGTTTTTTCACATAACACCGAGTTTAATGCCAAATAATCAGCCAAAAATAAATAAATAAATAAATAAATAAATAAATAAATAAATAAATAAATCTGGGGTGTGCTCTAAAAACAAGTCTGAGTTTAAATGCAGATATCATCAGAAGTGCAAGGTCATCTAGGTGCATGATTAGACTATGATAGCAATCTCCAGGAAAGAGCTTCATTTTGGCCACCGTCTTAGCCAGAACCTTGTACAGCTTATTTGGCAGGAGGGACTGCTGAGGATGCCAGTACTTGGGATATGGTTGCTGGAATGAACTAGCCACATCTAATATGCGCTTTCCTTTTCAATGACAATTAGTGTTTTACATGCACCTAAATTATAGTGTAATGTAGAAATAAGTAAGTTAGCACTTTTGAGTGTTCAGGTTGTTTCATCTTGCATCTTTAGCACAACCATCATGCTTATTTATGCCAAAGAACAAAATATAGGTTTATCCCAGTATTCCTTTCTTTCCATTAAAAAGAAAGTCTGAAATAAGCCAACAACATTTTCCTGTTCTAGAAAACCTGGCTTAAATCCATGTTTCCACAAATATAAGACACTTACTTCACTGCAAAAATAAATAAATAAATAAATAAATGTATATAATAAAATAATAATAATAATAAATATTTTGGGACCAGAATACGACCTTGCTGTGGACTGGAGGTCTTTATTTAAAATAACAATAACATATAGAAACAGATGGACAGAATATGATTGTCATTATACAAAGCTGTTTACACAGTAGAAGATGTAGGGAAGTCTCCATTAACCTCTGAAATTGTAAATATTTCCAATATAGTTAGCATCAATAGAAAAGTTTTATTTTATTTGCTATAGAAAAGATGCACCAAGGTCTCCTGATTTCACTACTTAATTGCTTGGATGGTGAGGTCATATTATACAACTCAGTAATACAATTAACATGGAATAACAAAACCCAAACAAACAAACAAAGTCACTTTCCACATTAGCAGAGAGAAAAATGTTGAAAAATTAGAAAAAAAAAAAAAAAAAAAAAAAAAAAAACCAACGTGTGGATTCACTGTGCAATTCAAGATTGAAAAATGTCTGACATTACAAAGTGAGTTCATCATGTTCTTACTTCTCACCATCCACTGCAACAGATGAAGTACAATGTATTGGGTGTATTGGGTTTACATGGCAAGTGGGGTTAGCAGGGTGGGCTGCAGGGGGCTGTTGGCAGAACCCAGCAGCTGCCTCATGAGCCAGCTCTAGCTGGCTTCAAAAGGGACCCATCGCTGGCCAGAGCCAAGCCATTAGAGACTCTGGTCAGGCCTTTGGGAGAGTAGGTTTAAGAAAAGGGGAAAGAAAAAAAAAAAAAACCTGCTGTGCAACAGTAGCTGGAAGAAAGGAGTGAGAAGCAACCCTGAAGACACCAAGATAAGTGAAGAAGAAGGAGAAGGAGGAGGAGGTGCTCCAGTAAGACAAAATAAAGAGGAGCAAACTGATGGGCTTGCAGCATATGATCCTGTGTGGTAAATTTCTATGCAGAAGTGAGCAAAATTCCTACTTTGACTTTATGTTTCACATCAGTATCTGATACAGTTAAAGACAAGAGACTGTTGCAGATTCTGTTATTTGTGGATTTGTGGATTTTTAACCAAGTCTACCATTTAAGACTTATAGACAAAATGTGCATATATATTTATGCAAAATATGCACATATATTTGGCAACACTATTGTGAAAACATGAATGGATAAATTGTAGGAAGAAAATTTTCACTCCACAGAAGCATTATCCACACACAAATAGCAGCAGTGGTAGTTGATCCTGGCTCATATACTCACACACCTCAGTGAAATTACGGATAACTAAGAATC
Organism: Aythya marila; assembly: GCF_965140915.1. Classification (NCBI taxonomy): domain Eukaryota; kingdom Metazoa; phylum Chordata; class Aves; order Anseriformes; family Anatidae; genus Aythya; species Aythya marila. Next base: position 59,624,664 of record NC_139042.1, on the reverse strand, counting down.
ACATCAGAAATTTCCCTGTATTTTCACTATAAAAGAAAAAAAAAAAAAAAAAAGGATTGAGTTATAAAACTTGACATTAGAACCTATAAATGAAATCCAAATATATGCAATTAAGCAAATAATGAAAACCATATTAAGCTGAATAGCTGATCCTTTAATCTTTCTGGACTGACCACACAATCAGAATAAGAAATTTGTTTTCAGTTCTAAAGTCAGTTAGGATTAATCTTACCTTAAAAAAATCACATGAAAGTTACTTATCTTATTTGACCAATATTTTTCTTCAGTTCTTTATTGCATGATTTTTTGTTTGTTTGTTTGTTTTTACTATTTGATGTAAAATGCATGTTCCTGTTTGCATAAAAGCAACCATGTATACACACACACTGAGTTATCTATTGCAAATTTATTCCAATTTCCCTTTTTTATATTTTTGCTTGGCCATTTTACATTATGTTGTCTTTTAAAAGTAAATTAAAAAACTAAAATAAATCCTCTGTACTAGTATGTTAACATATCTTAAATATCTGTAATAATTTTGATTCCTCTGTAAGTGCTTTGTAGGGTAGCACTGCAGCATGTTTCTTACTCATTTCTGTCCATTGCTAATCTTATTGTCACTTATCTCTACAATTAACCAATATTTTTTTTAAAGTCATTTTCATTTTGGATTCCTTCTTGCTTGGCATGATCTATTTTATCCTTCTGAACAAATGATTACATTAATTACTGTTCTATAGCTTTATTTGGTCTAAAAAAATTCTAACATACTGGGCATTTAAAAATATACCTACGTTAAAGCTAGAGTTTAATTCCCATTTAATTTGGGTGCTTTTTAAAATTTATTTTAGATATAATACTTTGAATTGCAATTGAAACCTGCTTGAAAGGAAAGATGTTAGAGGAAAATTAGAATATTCTTCCGTTTCTCATACCTTGCTTTTTTATGTAGAATTGAAAAATGCCTATGACATTTTTATCTTTTTTTTTTCTTTTTTTTTTTTTTTTTCTTCTGTATAAGCAGAACTGAGTAATCTGTACTGGAAAAGGTTTACTCAAATTTTCTGTATTAGTTCTCTGAATAATTGATGTCTGTCCTTTTTTCTTTTTCTCTTTTTTTTTTTTTTTTTTTTTTTTTTTTATTCTTTTGTTTCCTTCCCAATGCTGATTCACTTAAATGTCACCTCACCTGAGCAGCAGAGGTTGTAAAAATGTTTGCTGGTATTACGGATTTTGTGAATCTGTGTTGGGCTGCCATCGAATTGGTGGATATGTATTCCACCAAACATTCCTCCCATATCAATCCCATATCTATGTTATGAACTAGAAGTTTACTAAGCTCTTAGAAAGTACTCTATTAAAGCACACAGCCAAACACAAAAGTACCACTCTTCATTATTTCAGGTTAAAAGGTTATTTCCCTATATTTTCCCCAGTAACAGTTATACTTAAAATAATAATAACATTTAATGAAGAAGAAGAAGAAGAAGAAGAAGAAGAAGAAGAAGAAGAAGAAGAAGAAGGAGAAGGAGGAGAAGGAGGAGGAGGAGGAGGAGGAGGAGGAGGAGGAGGAGGAGGAGGAGGAGGAGGAGGAGGAGGAGGAGGAGGAGGAGGAGGAGGAGGAGGAGGAGGAGGAGGAGGAGGAGGAGGAGGAGGAGGAGGAGGAGGAGGAGGAGGAGGACAAGAAGAAGAATTTTTTTGTTGTTTTTGTAAAGGAAGGTACTCTTATGTGTAAGTAACAAAGTTAATAACAAACAAACAAACAAACAAAAAAACTGTATTCAGCAATAGTGCAAAAAATCAAAGTAGCACAGCTGTACAGTAGAGAATTTTAAAATTTCTTTTATACAGCATATAACTACTTAGGTTAGAGAAAAAGAAAAAATATTCAGTAGTTGATGATACATCTCTATTTATATAAATATGGATGAATACATATATAAAGTATTTTGTATTTCTAGAATATTTTTGCACAAGTTAGAAATATCAAATTGTTTGGTACTTAGTAATCAAGTATTTACTCATTTTAGGTAGTGTCTAATTAAAGAAAATTAGTAAACTCAACTCCTTGTAAAATCAGTGAATACAAAGCAACAGCTATCTCAGACACTGATTCAGTTTATCTCTGAAGCCTCTCTCCATCATTCACACTTGAAAGAACCCAGAGATGTTGTTTCTGTATTCTGTTTTTCAGACATGTATTAGAGGTAGATGGCCTGTATTGAGACCACAAACATGAAAACTTTAGCACAGCTATTAATAAACTATTTTGTATTTTTTCAATGGTATTTAAAAATAAAGGTTGGTTACTGGTATAACATAGAAAAGGATGTTTGGGTGCTAGATTTCTGCTGTGGGAGGAATATCTTAGGGCTACTAGGAAGGTGAACAGAAAACAAGCATTCTAATTAGTGTGACTTAAATAAATTTTCACAAAAAAATAAATCAAATACAAAGCAAATAATAAATTCTTAGGGCTTACTTGTCTCAGTAACTGAGTAAATGCCTGGAAGAATGGTGGTACACACAAAGGGTGACTAAACTCATCTAAGCTGATCTAAGTTAGCCTTTGGAGACAAGTAATCTTATAAACCCATTGAATTAATCCAGGTATTTTTCACTGTCATTGTGTATCCTACATTTTGGATAGGTGTACTTCTGTCTGGAAACAGAAAGGAATGGTCATTTAAAATAACTTTAAATCATAAATTTGTTTTATAAATAACATAAAACCTTCCACATTTATGCACCCATTTATCTCACTTAAATTTTTACAACCATTCACTGTGGTCTTAGAGTTGCATTTAAACAAGTAGATAACATAGGTCAAACATCTGTTTCTTTTTCTGAGGACAAATGGCACAGCTTGGGTAGCATTCATGTAGCTGACTACCGTCACTATCCAGAGTGGACTTGTCAATATAGCATACTAGGGACAGTCTTTCATCATTCAATTCCCCTAGGCTTTGCATGAAAGAGTTCATGTTGACATAAACTAGATATATGCCAGGGACTGTACTGACAACTAATGGGCACAGATGTGTTAATGGGTTTAATCTGTTTATTATGTGAATATCTCTTTCCTATACCAACAGAACCAGGAACTACTCTTCTAGTATTCTTGGTGTTGCTTAATATGAGAAATGTCATTGCTCTGTTATTTGGCAATCAGTTAATGCACCCTGATAAGCAAGGAAGCTCTTCATTCTACCTGCTGTATTCTAAAAGTCCAAATTAATAAGTAACTATTAAGTATCATAGAATTACAGAATCACAGAATGACTTGGGTTGGAAGGGATCATAAAGGTCACCTAGTTCCAACCCTCCTGCCATGGGCAGGGATGCAACCCACTTGTTCAGGCTCACCATGGCCTCATCCAACTTGGACTTGCACTCCTCCAAGGATGGAGCACATACTACATTACTGGGCAGTCTGTTCCAGTGCCTCACCACCCTCTGAGTGAATAACTTTCTCCTAATCTCTAATCTAAATCTCCCTGCTTTTACTTTAAAAACATGCCTCTTTGTCCTATGATTATCTGCCCTCCATATTTTTTAGAAGCCCCCTTTAAGTATTGAAAAGCTGCAGCCTTCTCTTTTTCAGTCATTGAACAACTTTTCCAGCTCTCTCAGCCTTTCCTCATAGGAGAGGTGCCCCAATAAAGAGTTATCTTATAAGATCTGACACTGCAACCTTAAAAGCGCACTTTGACTGCAGACTAGTTTGATGTGGTGATCAGCATGTTCTTTTGCTTTAATAACTCATGAGTCAATAACCTTTGTTCTAGATCAAAATAATTGTTTTGGGTAACATCTGATAGAGGTTCATGGTCCTCAGGTCAAAGAAATTAGAAGCATATAAAAAGCACTTAGCCAACTTGTAAAAAAAGATGAGGAAATGACATGAATTTTGCTGTCTTCATTTAAAGGTTCAAATAAACCTTGAAACTTGAAGATCGCAATCATCTGCTCATTTTAATTCTCTGAAACTGACAGGTTTTACCCTGTCCTCCTTCGTTTGAGAGTTATCATTACTGATTTCAGTCTAACAAAGCTTTCTATCCCCACCTGTCTTTCACAGAGAGGTAAAGAGAAAAAAAAAATAAGTTTGATTGTCTCAGACTTATATTAATTACAATTATAACATTTCCAGAAGAGGGAATGAAGGCTGCTTGCTAAATGCATAATGTGCTTCAGATGTATGTGTATTAAGGTTCATCTAATAATATACTTTTGCCCTTCTCTGAAGGAACACTGGGTTCCTTCACTTGCTCAAATATGAACTGCCTCTTTTTAACACAGAATTATAAAACACAGCATGGAGATGTACTTTCTATTTATATCCTTGATGATCAGGATGATCAGGAAAAAAGTCATCAACCATAAAACTTCATTTTTATCAGATATTCTTGCATTTGGAAATCAGAAGAGTTTATATCTTTACCAACAAAACAAAAATAAATAAGTTGTGCTTGCAGCCCAGAAGGCCAGCTGCATCAAAAGAGTGGCCAGCAGGTTAAGGGAGGTGATTGTCCCCATCTCCTCTGCCTTTGTGAGCCTTCCTCCCCTCAAGCTCAATATGGTAAAAATTACATCTTTCACAGAAGATAAATGGAAAATGCCTTATGAGAGCAGCTGAAGCTGCCTTTGGTCTTATTAACCCAGAGAGCAAAGGAAGTGTTCTGCTGCAGGATGAGCTTGAGCATGTGTCATCAACCCAGCACCTATGCCTTTCTTGGGCAAGTCTAGATTATTAGATGTCTAATTTAGAAGTATGTAATTTTTGTGAATAACATAGGAGAGATGGTTGATCTGTAAAGAGGATGATTTATAGACACAGACCATATAGAATTGGACAGCACAACGCAATTATCAATGTGGTGACCTGTAAGTTAGGCTGCTTCTGAACAAACTCATTTATTCTGCATATACTAAGCTAGAATTTACAGCACTTCATTAAGGTGGCTGGTATATATGTCCTGTGCACACCAGCTAAGACCAAGAGCACAGATTGGTTACTAGAGTATGTCAAATGTCTGGAAAGTGCTGTTCATCCAGATGTCATGCTTTCTAAATGGCATGAAATGTCAAACAATAGAAATCAATGCATGCTCTGATACGTTGGTAGAAACTAGTGTGTGCAGCAGACTGTTACTTTTGCTGCTTCTACTGAAAAAAAAAATAGTTAATTATACGTGTATTATATGCTATGCTTTTAAAAAGTTGTGCAACTGGAGCATTAATCCCACTTTTGATAGGAAGGGACGATGTTTTTCATCACTGTTCTTTGAATTAATAAGTACTAAAGTTTTGTGTGTTTTTTTTTTTTTTTTCAGAAACACACAGATGCTAAGCATTGTGTCGCCCATTGACACAATGAGGATTATGTACTTTGGGGTTTTATAATTCTAAGAATCTGATTCAAATCCTTACTGGAGTTAATGGAAAGAATCCCATTGACTAACAATCAATGATGATTTGAAAAGTCATTCAGATACTCAGATTTTCAGATTATAGCTACTTAAATTAAAACCTGGTCCCTAGCTCCTTTTCCCTCCCTCAGTGAAATAGAGCTTTTCTAATCAGATGCAAATTAATGTCAATCAGTTGAGAGAAAGTATCAGTTTTATGTAGCATTGTTTTCAGTCAGTGACCAAAGGTTGAGATTATTTTTTATTATTATTATTTATTTATTTTTATACTGTGAGCAGTATTGTGGCAAATCTTGTAAAATGGGGATGAAATGCTGAGAAGTAAGGTTACAGTTTGAGGGCAGTTGGGCCTGTCTTAAGACTGAAAAGGACTAGGAAAGAAAGGACCAAAGCTTCAATGTTCAGAAAGAATCAAAGATTTATAAAAAAAAAATAAGACCAAGAGAGGCATAATAGGGCTTTGATACACAGGGAAACTGGATACAAAAGTAAATGGAAACTCTTTTCTATATCTCCTCATATAAGAGAATCAATGTCTTTAAAATGTAATAAAGAATGTTTAAATTAGACACAGAAGAAAATTTGCTAATTTTAAGGATGATTAAGAATTTGAATGGTTTGCCTAGCCAGAATGCCAGAATCCTTAGAGATTTTAAGAATGGCTAAAACAAACATCTTCTAAGAATACATTAGGAAGAGTTGATCCTGTCATGGGAAAAAGAAATTGATTAGATAAACTCTTTAAATCTCTTTCAGCCTAACTTTATGTGATTATGTAGTTCTTTTTTTTTTTTTTTTTTTTAATCAACAAGAACTGACTGTGCAGAAAAGACTCAATATTTTAAGTTCTTGTAAAGCTGCTCATGAATTCTGCATTCAGGTAGACAGACTAACAGTAGAATATGCTTAAGCAGATGTTTGAATTCCCTATCTAAATAAAACACTTCTTTGAAAATGGGAATACAAGGTCATATCTGTCTATAATTCACTCTGTTCCCCAGTTTACATGAAACATATCTTCATTTAGTTGGGTGAAATTTATTTCCTCCTCTTTTACATGTTATTATTGTTTTTTCTACTTAGATTAAATTAAGAAATTAAACCTTAAAATGGATACAGTGGGAATATGTAGTAATGATGAGAAAAAAAGTACACTTCCATTGGTCTGAACGTAACTTTTTTGAAATATTTTATGTTTTTGTATATAATTGCAATGTGTTTTTATTGGAAATCCTGCCTAAAGATCTTTCTACATTTTGGTTTTGAATGAAAATATAGTCATGATAGTTCTGAAATTTACAATAAGGGAAATCTGAAGTTAGTGTGCCACAATAAGCAAGATAGGTCTGTAGCCTTGTGACTATGATGACTGTCATCCATTATAGCAGAATTCTGTAAAGATGAAGTAATAATTTCAGTGAACTGTTAAAAGGGAAATGGTTAGTTACTGTCAGTACAGTTGCAAAACTTCAGTAATTCACAATATTTTGGGGGACATAGTTCTCTGGTCTTCCCTTTCAAACATTGTCTTTGTGATCATCAGCATATAGTACACTGAACAGTGAAATCTTTTTTTCTTTTATGCCTTTTTTTTGTTTGTTTGTTTTTCTGAGAGAGGGAGAATTCTTTCACTAAGGACAAAAGCACTAATAATTTAGTCTCTATATCAACTCTCTTATTTCAAAGTTACTCTTCCCAGTGGGACCTGTTTTTTATAACACTGAACATCATATTTTACTTGTTTCTTTGAGAATGTTTTGCTACTTGTTAGTATTAATAGTATATTACCAGGGCAATCAGGTTTATAAAAGCACCCTGGAATTGAGTAAATATGGAAGCTGCAGTTGAAAATAATGAGACAGACTGGTTGCTTGACAACAGATGGCCTTTCAGTCCTGAGTATATCTATTACCTAAGAATATCTGATATTATAGGTGACTTACTCCTTTGTGATGTCAAAATCTGTTCTTAATGCATTTCATTTGGTACTTCCTGTTTTTCTAGAAATTTGACATTCTAACAAGTAATGCAATGAGCAGAAGTATTGCAGATAAGAATCTGAACAAAAAATCTTGAATTACCCATCTGATGGACTGAAAGAAATTCACATTCCTTGGGAAAGTAGGACAAGATATCACCTTTAACCTCATAATAAGGTTGTCTAATCAACTTCAGATCTTGTAATTCATAACTTTTGAGTATTTGGATTTTAATTTTTTCTTTTTTTTTTTCACTCAAATTCCATCTAGTCCTTCTATGTTATTTATTAATTTATTCTGCTAATAGTAATAATATTTCTGCAATATATGATTTTGGATATTTGAGGGAAAAAGGTACATATTTAGAATATATATTTATTATATATATATATACTTTACATATATATATATACAAAGTATATATGTGTGTATATATATATATACATATACTTTGTATATATATATAAATATATATATATACAAATATATATATATTTATATATATATACATATATATATATATTTGTATATATATATATATATACAAATATATATATATATATTTATATATATACAAAGTATATATATATACTTTACATATTTGATTGTGGTTAATAACATGTTCAATATAAAATCAAAATACAGGATTTGAAAAGCTAGATAATTTGTGTTGGTCTGCATGAAAATCAAAGGTATATTATGCTAAATGAAAATGTATTAGTCAACACTGAATAAGTAGAATTTTTTGAAAATGGGAAAGCAATTCAAAACAGCAAAATTGTGGTCACACAGCAATTTTAGCTCAATGTCCTTCTAAATCCAATGCCTCCTAGAAAGAAATGCCTTTTCTGTATTCTTATCCCTTTAGCTGTTTGATCTTCCTCCTCCCTTGAACTGATGTGTTCATTTCCTCATCAAGGCATCAACAGGCAGATGAGAAAAACATACAAAAAAAATAAAAAACTTTCGTTTGGTAACTCTTTAGACACATTAGTTCCCTTGTCTGAGTCTCTTGTGTGTGTACAGAAGCAGAGGTGGCAGCAAAATAGAAAGAGCAGGAACTATGGTTCATTTGTCTCAGTGACAGTACAGATCTTTAAAGGAATAAAGTAGTTGCATAAACATAGCTGATACCCACATTCATTTTTGGTAAGGCTTACATCTCTAGCACAGATTGCATCTGGATGAAAGGGTCACAGTCTCAGCAAAGGAGTTGGGAAAGAATAGACAATGCAACTCTGCCATTAGATTACAAAACTATTCTTCAGACAGAAATAAGACTCAGGATAAAGGGAATTCTGCTCAGGAGAGAAATGTTGGAGGGTTGAAATACCTTAATTACACAAGTGTCTTCAGGTGAAAGCTCCAATATCTTAGTAGACAGTGGCTACAAAGGCAAAACATTCACCTTTTGATGTCAATGAACTGAACAGATGGGCGAAAATGTTTTGATTACTTACATATTGATGCCTGAAGTCTGGTTAAAAAGAGAATCTCATTAACAAGAAGAAAATCTGCCATTATGACACTGCTGAATGCTTTCATAATGACTTGTAGATCAGAAATGTTAAAATAATTGATCATTAATAGAAGAAAGAGATAGGGGGGGAGAAGTATTTTATACCAAAACCACAATTGTTTATGTGGCAATCAAATTGGTCAGTAAGACTTAGAGCCACAACACTTGCTGTGTGTAGTATGCTCTAGGCAAAAGAAGGAAATATTTCTGTCCAAAGTTTCATATGACTCATCTCTTTTACCATTTGTTTCTATTACACGTCCTATACATTTGTGATATCCTTGTCACTACTGAATGTTTCTGTGTTTATTCTGCCATTGAATATGGAACTTCTTTCAAATGGAACTGAACGAAACATTAATCCAACAGTTTAGCTGTGTAGGACAAGAGCATGGCTTGCAGTTTCCAGCCAGGAATCAGTTTTATTTGGCATTAAATATTTCTGTAGCTTAAGCACCTCTTTCTTATCTTCATTTTAGGTAACAAAATATCATTTTATCTTGATCATAGTCCTCATTAAAATCTTATTATTAGTTTCTATAGTGTTCTGGTTGTCATCAAGAAATCTTTCATTTTCTGTAATCTTGCATTCTAGTCTGGATTTAGACTTAATTTTTACTTTAAAATTTATGTAAAAATTCTCCAGATACCTTCTCTTTCCACTTCTAATATCTTTAGTGGAAATTTAGCTGTTCTGTTTTGTAAATACTCCTACATTTCTTGCTTCTATTATTTACTGTGTTAGCTCATATTTTCTTCTTTGCTAAGCAAAAGAAATTAAGAAGGGTCTGAAAAAAATTTCTCATTGCATTTTCCACTCCCATTTTATCTCCTGCAAATATGCTAGATAGGACCAGATATCTTTAAAATTGAACTTGTTCTTTTTTAAAAGAACTTTTTCAAGAAACACCAGTATTGCTTCCAATTCCTCAGACATATGTTCAGCAACTGCCGGAAGGGTTTTCAGGGTTATGCTAACAATCATAAAATGATGATGTGAAATACACACTTGCCTTTAAACATGCAAACAGTCATTATACATACTTTCAGACTGTAGTTCTTAATATCATTTTGTTCCTAAGGAAAATTGTAGCCATACTAATTAATTCTTTATAATAGGAAAACCCAGATGGTAGAAGGTTTTTCTCAGTGATGATTGTCATTGTGTTCTTATTAAGTGTAGCAGAAAAAAAAAAATCATTAATCAAAACATAATTTGACAAATTCTTGATTATACCAATATGACTAATAGGAAAATAACAGTCATTGAGGAAAAAAAGGTACGCGTTTAGAATATGGTTTTGCATATTTGATTGTGGTTGATAACAAGCTCAATATAAAATCAAAATACAGGCTTTGGAAAGCTAGATAATTTGTGCTAGTTTGCATGAAAAGCAAAGGTACGTTATGGTAAACAATGATAATGTATTAGTCAACACTGAATAAGCAGAATGGTTTGTCTTCTGAGGTTTGCATCAGAACTTGAATATGAAAAAGTGTTCTTTCAGTGTACTACAAAGTACACCAGTTTTGTGCATTGTTACTCTCACTACCAGAAAAATTAAGGTTTTGGTGGTGAAACAAAGTATTTTTGAAGAGTATGGGTAATACGAGATTAATATATATATATATAATTATTAATCATATGGTATAAGAAAATAACAGAACTGTCTCAGTTCTAGTGGAACTAATTTTACATATTGCCATCTTGAACTGATATTTTAAGAAAAAAGTCATAGAAAAGAGATACAGATTTTATCTGAGAGGTGTACACCTGTTTTGTAGTGTGCTAATAAAGTATTCCTGAGGAAAGAAATTAAACAGAAAGACAAAGGAAAATGTGAAAATATCTGCTTCTCTTAATCTTTTTGTCACTAAACATCCTCTCACAAATATATTGTCATTTAATTCTTCCTAGTATTTCAACAAGTTTGCTACTGATTTATTCCAGTCATAGATCACACACAGAATCACACAGAACTGTAGGGGTTGTAAGGGACCTCGAAAGATCATCAGGTCCAACCCCCCTGTCAAAGCAGGTTCCTCAGAGCAGGCTGCCCAGGTAGGTGTCCAAACAGGCCTTGAATATCTCCAGAGAAGGAGACTCCACAACCTCCCTAGGCAGCCTGTTCCAATGCTCTGTCACCCTCACCGTGAAGAAGTTCTTTCGCATGTCAGTGCGGAACTTCCTGTGCTCTAACTTGCAGCCATTGCCCCTTGTCCTATCCCCACAAACCACTGAGAAGAGGTTGGCTACATCCTTCTGTCCCCCACCCCTCAGATATTTATATACACTGAGGAGATCTCTCTGTCTTCTCCAGCCTGAGCAGACCCAGGTCTCTCAGCCTTTCCTCATAGGGAAGATGCTCCAGGCCCCGTATCATCTTTGTGGCCCTCCGCTGGACTCTTTCCAGGAGATCCCTGTCTTTCTTGTACCGGGGAGCCCAGAACTGGACACAGTACTCCAGGTGAGGCCTGACCAGGGCAGAGCAGAGGGGGAGGATCACCTCCCTTGACCTGCTGGCCATGCTCCTTTTAATGTATGCCAGGATCCCATTAGCCCTCTTGGCCACAAGGGCACAGTGCTGGCTCATAGTCAACCTGTTGTCCACCAGGACACCCAGGGCCTTTTCATCAGAGAAGGTCATCCCCCAGCCTGTACTGATATGTGTGGTTGTTCCTTCCCAGGTGCAGGACTCTACACTTGCTAAAGTTAAACCTCATTTGGTTTCTTCCTGCCCATCTCTCCAGCTGGCCCAGGTCTCGCTGAATGGCAGCACAGCCTTCTGGCATGTCAGCCACTCCTCCCAGCTTTGTGTCATCAGCGTACTTGCTGAGAGTAGACACTATTCCCTCATCAAGGTCATCGATGAAGATGTTGAACAAGAGCAGACCCAGAACTGAGCCCTGGGGAACACCGCTAGTCACAGGCCTCCAGACAGACTCTGCTCCACTGATCACCACCCTCTGAGCTCGGCCAGTCAGCCAGTTCTCAACCCACCTTGCCGTCCACTCCTCTATCCCACACTTTCTCAGCTTTGCTATCAGGATGTCATGGGAGACAGTATCGAAAGCCTTGCTAAAGTCAAGGTAGATGACATCCACTGCTCTCCCTGCATCTACCTAGCTGGTGATGCCATCATAGAAGGCAACGAGGTTGGTCAAGCACGACTCCCCCATGCTGATTACTCCTCATAACCTTCTTCTCTTCCAATTGCTTGGAGATGGCATCCAGAACAAGCTGTTCCAACACCTTTCCAAGGACAGAGGTGAGACTGACTGGCCTGTAGTTTCCTGGATCCTCCTTCCTGCCCTTCTTGAAGACCGGAGTGACACTGGCTATCCTCCAATCTTCAGGCACCTCCCCCATTCTCCAGGACCTTTCAAAGATGATAGAGAGCAGTTCGGCAATCACCTCTGCCAGCTCCCTTAGCACACGCAGATGCATCCCATCGGAACCCATGGATTTGTGTGTGTTGAGCCCACTCAGACACTCCTGAACCACTCTCACGTGCACCAGGGGGGAGCCCTCCATTTCTCAGATCTTTTGTCCTATTGCCAGAGGTGAGGAGTCCCGGGGGAGTGTCCTTGAAGCAAAGGCTGAAGCAAAGAAAGCATTCAGTATCTCTGCCTTCTCAGCGTCTCCTGTGACCAGGACACCCCCCTCATTCAGCAAGGGACCCACATTATCCCTAGTCTTCCTCTTGCAGTTTACATACTTGAAAAAACCCTTCTTATTATCCTTTATCTCTTTCGTAAGCCTCATCTCTAGGTGGGCTTTAGCCTTCCTCGTCGTGTCCCTGCAGGCCCTGACAACATACTCCTCCCAAAAGGACAGGCCCTTTTTCCACATTTGACAGACCTTCCTCTTCCTTTTTATCTTATTGATGAGCTCCTTGCTCATCCATGCGGGTTTCCTGCCCCCCTTCCCCGATTTCGTATTCTTCGGGATGCACTGATCCTGAGCATGGAAGTGCTGCTTGAATGTAGCCCAGCTCTCACAAGCACCCTTGCCTTCTAGCAACCTATCCCATGAGATACTCCCAAGCAGGTCCTGGAAGAGGTAGAAGTTGGCTCTTCAAAAGTCCAGGGTAGCAATCTTGCTTTTAGCCTTACTTCCTTTGCCTAGTTCCACGTGGAACTCCACCATCTCATGGTCGCTGCATCCCAAGCTGTCCCCAACCTTCACATCCCTAACAAGGCCATCTCTGTTGGTAAGAACAAGGTCCATGAGCACCCTCCACCTTGTCGGCTCCTCTACCACCTGCATCAGAAAATTGTCCTCAACACATTGTAGGAAACATTTGGACTGCTCGTGCCTGGCCAAGTTGCTTACCCAGCAGATGTCTGGGTAATTGAAGTCCCCCATGAGGACCAGCACTCGTAATCATGAGGCTACTAGCAGCTGCTCGTAGAAAGCCTCATCAACTTCCTCCTCCTGATCTGGAGACCTGTAGTAGACCCCCACCACCATGTCTCCCATACCAGCCCACCCCTTAATTCTTACCCACAAGCTCTCCACTTGTCCTTCACCCTCCCCCAGCTGGAGCTGGGTACACTCTAATTGCTCCCTCACATAAAGGGCAACCCCAGCCCCTTTGCTCCCCCAGCCTGTCTTTCCTGAAGAGGACATAGCCCTCAATGACAGCGTTCCAGTCATGCAAGCTGTCCCATCACGTCTCAGTGATCACAAAGAGCTTGTGACCCTGTGATCGAACACAGATCTTGAGCCCATCCTGTTTATTTTCCATGGTCCATGCATTGGTGTACAGGCAATAGATGGTATATAGAGGTGTATATATATATATATATATATATATATACAGAGAGAGAGAGAGAGAGAGGTATAGATGATGACGTCCATTAAATTAACATATATTCAACTGTTGTGCATTAAGTCTCTGTAATTCATAAAAAAAAAAAAAAAAAAAAAAAACATTTCATTATTTGACATCAGTTAGAAAAAGTGCAACTTAATTTATTCACAATACTTTTCTGTGCTTTCCAAAGCATTTCCAGCATGAAATGCTGAAAGGATTAAAGGTTGGTGTCAAATATAGTTGGCTGAAATTTCCCAGTTTAGATTATGTTGTATTTCTATGAATCTCATACGAGGTGAGTAGTTATACAGAAATACTGACAAAAATAAATATGTTTAATTTCAAGCATAACAGATATATTTGATTTAAGTATATAACTTGGAAAACAAAATAAAGCAAACCTAATGTGGTTATTTCTTTGATAAATTCATACTAATGGATGATGAATAACTGGAAGGACACTGTAAGATTTTTGAACCAATGCTGACCCATTCTAGCAGGTGTAGTGTAGAAATATAGCTCATGTGATTAACACAAACAGTACTTTCATCAAGAGTGTAAAACACTTTTTAAAAATTCAACAGACTAAAAACAGAGAAGTATATAAAGTATTATATTAAAAATATTTTACAAATTATTAGGAATGTTTTTTTTTTTAATTTCAGAAACACTTTTCTGTAGACAAAAGACAATGATTAAAATTTTAAATGCTTTTTCATAAAATCCTGAAAAGGAGTAATTACATTTAAGCACCTTTGCCTGAATGTTTTGTTGTTTTCTGTTTGTTTGTTCTCCTTTGTTTGCTTGTTTTGTGTTATTATTTTCAATATTTGGTTTATCAAAAGAAACTGTGGTATAGGTCCTTCATTTAGCTAACATCACAGCATTGATAAATAAAGCCATCTTAAGGAAACAGGCCAGGCTAAGCTGGCAGTGACAGTGGACCATTGGCCTGTCTGAAGATTCGGATGAATGAATGACATTTTTGCTAATACTTCCATAGCTACAGTAGAGAAAAGCATGATTTATTTGTTTGGAAACAGGAAAGTGTTTGGCTTTCCACTTTTCCCTTCTTTCTGAAGGTCTACAGATTTACAAACATGACTGTCTAATAATGATTATCTTACAATGTTTATACCTTTAATGTCAACACAGTCATTTACTAAAACTGAGTACAGAATGGGGAAATTTTTCTGAGTAACTGTTTGGTCACTTTTATTTCTCAAGAAAAACATGCTTTAGATTCCTATACCAAATGAGGTAGTTTTTTTTTTTTTTTTTTAATCATTTTTCTTAGAAGAAAATGATGAATATCATTTCATTCAGAACAGAAGGTGTTTTTTGTGGTTGTTGTTTTTTCAACAAGAGAGAACAGAGAAACCCAACTAGCTGAGACTCAATAGCAATCTATAATCTTGGAAAACAAAAACAAACAAAAAAAAGTTTTATTCTGTTCTCTGCTGAGGAAGGGGAACATTTTTCCACATCCACATAAGAAGCAGTTAGGACTTTTTTCCCCAACATTTATTATAGCTTTCATTCTAAAATTCTATAGTTTTCATTGGCTAAAGAGACAGATGGTCCTGACACTTTTTATTTATTCTAGCACTTTACTACATAACCAGTCAGTATGAAGGAAGGTTAAGGTTAACATAACTTAAAGCCTAAAGTCTAGCCTCAAGACTTTGTATATACATTATCATTTAAACAACATAACCAGAATAAGACACCAGTTTAATTTGTTTATCTCACAACAAGTCTAAGTTTGAATATTAAAAATGAAAATGATCAGTTTGTTTAGTGAGTTTGTTACCAGCTTCAGTTACTTTTAACTCACTGACCTTTTTTTTTCCAGATCAGGACTATCTATGCCCAGTTTTATTGCAGACCTATCTGTGGGCTGTTGACATTGTGTTTTGCAGCAGGTGGGGATCTCTACAAGAAAGGCCCAAACATCCAGATGTAGTTAAGTGTTTTACTGAGTAAAGGATAGAAATTATACATGTATATTAAAAAAAAAAAAAAAAAAAAAAAAAAGTAACTGCAATCTGACTTCCCTTCTGCTTCTGGGAACCCTGACTGTTGCAGCATCAGACAAGCCCCTCTTCATCAATCTTGGATCCTATCTGCTGTGAGGTCTTCCAGCCTCAATGTTCTTCAAGTCTTCAAAGCATTTTACCAAGTGAACAGAACTACTATCAGTCTTTTACCTTTACGATAATGAACCTTCAAGATGGTAAACCAAGGTTCACTGAGTGCTATGCTCCCACACATCTCCATAGGAATAATTCTCACGGATATAAATACAGGTGGTATTGTTAAGGGCAGCACGTGGTCACAGTATATGTTCAGGTTATCTAGAAGTCCCTCGCACTAATAAACTCAGCCAAGGCCTCCAGTTAAACTCTGCCCAAATTCTGCTTGAAATCACTGTCTTGTCATTACAATGTCTTCTGCAGTGGCCCACTACACTTTTTCTTAGAATAAATCTTTACTGGAAGAAAACCACTCAGAACATTTCAGAACTATTTGTGTGGCTTAGATTTTCTCTTATTCTTTTCCTTTCTTAAGAGCTTTTAATAAATGCTTTTATACGTTTATGTCTTTGAAAATTCCAAACTGTTGTCTGGAAAACCTTGTGACTGATGTTGGTAGTGAAGGAGGTTAACTGAGGAGGTTAAACTCTTAGTTTTAGACTGCTTTCAATTCTGACCTGCAGCTGAAGGGAACACCTTTTCTCTGTGGGAGTCTACCGTTCTCTCAGACATGCATTTACCTGTAAATAACAAATGCCAATATGGCCAAGTTATTTATGTATTTTATGTATTTTGTGTGGTTTTCATACCACCCAAAGATATTTGAATCTGTAGTCTCTTTCTCTCCACTTTTTTTCTGTTTGATGTTACAAAACAAGATAATGAAAACACATGAACATACACACACGCGCACAAAAAAAAAAGGATCTCAATTTCTGAGACTGTAAGTGAGCTAGAACCCAGACGTTTTGATTTCTGGAAGTCAGTATTGTTACCTAGAGTTCTCTAACTTCATATCCTGGTTTATAAACACTCATTTCCTTCCGTTATCAAGGAATGTGAGAACCTCCAGAGTGGATAACCTACTCCAAAGCCAGTTAATATGTCAGCATATAAACTGGATCATTCATGGTTGCTTCCTGCTGAATTCCAGAGGAATTCTGGGTAAATAATTCATTTCAGACTGTAGTGCAACTACCTATATAATTTATGACAGATATTGCAAGCAGTCATAAATCTTTAATTGTATTTATTTATTTATTTATTTATTAATGGTTAGACCAGAGCATGCTTCCTCTTTGGTCTCTCTTATCTGTTACCCCAAACACTAGCATCCACTAAAGTGTTTTATCCACCTTTTCAGCTATGTACACACAGAATCACAGGATCACAGAATCACAGAACATTAGGGGTTGGAAAGGATCTTGAAAGATCATCTAGTCCAATCCCCCAGCCGGAGCAGGAACACCTAAATCATGTCACACAGGAATGTGTCCAGGCTGGTTTTGAAAGTCTCCAGAAAAGGAGACTTCACAACCCCCCTGGGCAGCCTGTTCCAGTGCTCTGTCACCCTCACCATAAAAAAGTTTTGTCTCATATTTAAGTGGAACCTCCTAAGTTCAAGTTTACACCCATTGCCCCTTATCCTATCATTGGGTGTCAATGAGAAGGGTCTGGCTCCATCCTCCTGACACTCACTTTACATATTTATAAACATTAATAAGGTCACCCCTCAGTCTCTTCTTCTCCAAGCTAAAAAGACTCAGCTCCCTCAGCCTTTCCTCATAAGGGAGATGCTCCACTCCCTTGATCATCCTTGTGGCTCTGCACAGGGCTCTCTCAAGCAGTTAAAGCACACCACTTGTGTGATCACTTCAAGTAAAAAATGAATTTGGTTACAGAAAGAACTTAATCTGTACAACTTTAACTAAAACACAGCAGAAACAGGTTATACAAGTAGCCTAACAAGTAGTCCAAAAAAATGTGGCTACTATATGTCAGCATTGGAAGCAAAGATATTTAGAACAGTTTCTCTGCATGACATTTAAAGGAAGTGAATAACAGCTTCTAATTCCGTGTCTAAAATCTAGTTTGTTCCTCATTTCTTGCACATAACAACAGGGCGAAAGGGGAAAAATGCTCTGTTAATCCTAAAGTAATTCAGTTCTACTTCTACTGACAGTAAGAGATGAAGCTATTTTTTAGATGTTTTGAAGACATTATCAATGGAATTCAAAGGGGAACTTCACAGTAGACATCTAGTTTTAGGTGCTGATAATAGGTCCTTAAGACTAGAGAGCTGTAAAAATAGCAGGTTCAGTACCCTGGCATAAAGCAGGTTGATCATTTAGGCATATCATTTTCAAAAGCAATTTTAGAGATCCATTCTTCTGACAGAGACCAAAGAAGCAGGGAGGAGTGGAAAGAACAGTTCCTGCCTAGTAACCTGCATTATTAGCTATAATCTTCCTTAGCTGCCTATTGGATATCAAATACTCTGCTACATAACAGTTTGTTCTTATTTTATGCCTCTAGGCTGCAATATGTTGAATACTTGATTTGATTGTCACTTTTTGATGATGGCAGAAACAAACTAATCTAGTCTGGCTTATCCAGAAACTCATACACTTTCCCATGCAAAGCTGTCAGACAGGTAGTATAGATGAAGCTATTTAAGGATTTTCTGTCTGTAAAGTGGTATTGGGGTGGGAGGAGATAATTTTAGTAAGTTACATAATGTTATGAAATAGTAAAAAATGAACTGTCACTGCCTCAGTCTTGTTATATCTTAATTCACAGTTGAAATGAGCCTAGACTGTCTCATTTATACCAATCAACCTCCTCTGCTTCATTCCTGAGCTGAATGATTCAGAAAAACAGGACCCAAGTCTTAATAACCACAGATGTTTGAGAGAAAATGAAGTATATAATCAGAAAGTAAGCACACTGACCAATTAAGTTACCCTCCAGCTCTGTGGAGTTGGTGTTGTCAAGCTTCTGTCTGCAGAGAACCATTTGGCATTCTGGACAGCAGTCTGGGAGCTACTTAAATCACACTCCATTCAGTGTGATACAGCACTTATATAAGCCTCTTTAGAGTTGTGTGGGTTTTGTTTGTTTGTTTGTTTGTTTGATTGATTGATTCTCTGGTGGCCAATAAGGATATGCTTTCGGAGTTTTGAATCTGATATATTCATTAGTGACCCATGTCATGTTTTATAGTGCAATCCTGACACTTTTCTAACTGATATATATCATCTTCTGTTGACACTGAAAGGCAATAAACATGTTTTAGTAGTGCATAGGAAAGTAAAGAATGTCAGGGTGAAATCAAAGGTGAAATCAAAGATCCATGTACTGAGAAGTGTTCATGCACATGTGCACATGTGCACATGCCCAAGAAAAAAATAAGAAAAGGGAGAAGTCAGCAAAGGGGGAAAAGAACAATAATTCTTGCTACCACTCAGAATATGCTTTCCTATTATTTTTAGCTCAGAAAGTTTCTGGAATAGTAATGGGAGGGCTGGGAGATGGTTGCTGAGGGCTATTCTTGTTATTTTTGTTCTAGATTACATAGGAAACACATCTAATGATAGCAGTGGGAGATGATAAGAACACCAGTGTCATTTAACACTTGAAATATATCTTCTGTGCAGAACTCCAGAGCCTGTCCATTGTGTGAAATAACTGAAATTAAAGGCAGAGAAATGGTAACATGAAATAAAATATGTCTGCAATGAAAATGAATGAAAAAATCTAAAAGTATACAGATGGGACAAGTTTTTGTCTGGAACCAACCTCAAAACTATTTGAAAAAAACATGAAAAAAGACTGCAATTGAAACATTAAATTTTCAGCAATTTTCTGGCTTTCATATTGTCTATCAAAGATACAGTACAAATAATATGAACAAAGGAGCTGTACCATTAAACAATAGAAAGTTTCAAATTTGTCAGATTGTGATGTTTAAGTAACATTAAAAAGAACTTAAATTTCAAATACAATTATTTCTCTCAAATGTGAATTAAGTTCTGTTTGTTTATTTGTTTTATGACAAGCATATTATCAAAACTCTGTGTAGATCCAAATGCCTTTGAGGGAGTCTTTGCAAGTGATAGTTAATGGACATGAATAAATTGAACTTTAAATGTGGTGCCCAATACAAATGGGCAAACCAAGTTATAAAATAAACTGTGCTTTGTTTTTGTGTTTGAAAAAAAAATGAAATGTCTCTTCAAAATAAACTATTCTTGTTATTTTTGACATATGAAAAATGTGTAAACAATAAGATAAAGGAATACTAGAGAGAAATGTAAAAGGGTTATGGCAACTCAAAGGACAGTGACCTTTTGTACCTAATGTACTAATTAATGTACTAATAAATCAAGATTTCTCCTACATCTTCCCCTGCTAGTAGGTGCCACGGAATGTAGCCAAAAGTATATATAAGTTGTATTTCTAAACTCTAAATATGTGTATGTATATATAAAAACAGAGTAGGAAAAAGGCAGGTCAGATGTTATAATAAACACTACCAAAGCTTCTGTCACACAAAATGGGGAATAACCAGCAGTTAAACAAGTGTAATTTCATTTGAATTACATTTGTTGAAATTTCCAGTTAAATGATTTTAGTATGTCTAACCTGATGGAAACCTCACAGGGGGGAAATAAGCAAGCCAATCAAGTACTGCAAAGCTGTATAGATTTTAGTAGTGATATGCATCCATAATTTCATAACAGAATTCAAAAATCAGGAGACTTCACTCATACTTTACTGCTAATTTTTACGTTTTGTAGTGCAACCAGCAAAAATTGGGGATAGAAGGAAGGGAGAGAGAAATCCTCTTTCAAAATAATACACAGAATGAAAAAGCATTGATTATTTGATATTTGTTTAGGATACAGCTCTAATTCACTAAGTTTTGAAAATATATATATTTCTAATTGTCCTTTTAATAAAGTGATTACAAATGGAAAGCAAAAGTGTAGTGGACAAATATCCTGCTTGAAAGGAAGGGTGGAAAGAAGGGAGGAAGGGAAGAAAGGAGGAAGGAGGAAGGGAGAAATGGAGGGAGGGAAGAAGGGAGAAAGGGAGGGAGGGAGAAAGGGTGGGTTAGACTTACTGCTGTAAAGTCTCCTGGCTTTTCTACTCACTGTCAATGTAAGATTCAATGCATCAAATGCATTTTTATGTTTTAAAAGGTTTATTTCAGTTTACTTTTAGCTGAATAGAAATAGATTTAAGGAAAATGTAATACATGATTTGCAAAAACATTAAAAGTAGGGTGTGGAGCTTATGCACTACACTGATGCTGAAAATGAACGTGTTGGAGGTTGTTACAATACCTGGCTTTGTCACACATAATAATTTCTTTGAAGTTATTTGGAACAAACATTTCAAATGACATATTTTCTTGATTTGAATTTTCCTTTAAAAATATTGTCTTCTTTTCTCTTTCTTTTCTCTCAGTTTCTTTGCTTCCACTAAGGCAACGAGTTGCATCTCAAGTATAGATTATTTTTTAATTATCAAAAAAAAAAGGAAAAGTTCTCCACTGTAGTTAGAGACAAAACAGAATAAAGAAGCTATAATACAATTCTATTTAAAATCAGTTTAAATCTTTAGAGTAGGTTTGATAACTTTTTGCATTTTGACAGAAGTCTATATATTTTCTAAGGTATTTTTCACTTAAAGATTATTCCTCTGTGAAGCATTAAACTGCCCTCCCTTCAACAAACAAACAAATAAACAAATAAATGTTATTTAACTCCTATTAATTATAGAATAGTTTAGGTTGGAAAGGACCTTAAAGATTAATTAACTCTAATTAACACCCCCCCCCCCCCCCCAGCTCTAGACAGGGACACCTTCCACTAGACCAGGTTGTTCAAAGCCCCATCCAACCTGGCCTTAAACACTTCCACTGATGGGGTTCAATAGCTTCTCTGGGCAGCCCATTCCAGTGTCTCACCACTCGTAATAAATAATTCCTTCCTAATATCAAAATCAAAATTTAGCCTCTTAATTTAAAACCATTACCCTTTGTCCTATCACTACACTCTCTGACAAGGAGATCCTCTCCAGGTTTTTTGTAGGCCCCTTCTGGGAGCCTAGTGATACATTAACAGATAAAATTTTAAATACAGAGTCCAGGCTGTCTAGCATACATCTAAAATTATTGGTGCTTAATGAACCATTCTTCAGACAAAATGCTTATGCATATGGTCCTCATATAGCTGGCACTAGAAGATCAACTATGATGCCTTGTTTTACATGGTAACAATATTCTCTGATCATTTGCTTTGCCTTGATGAACCTAAAATTATCTATTCTACAGTGTATAGTGCCGTCTCTAGTAAATTGAAAGCAGTAGGTAATCAGGGTTTTTCTTCCCATATAATCATATGTGTCTGCAACAGGAAGGGTGAATATTTCTTGGAAGGTACTTTTCTGACTCTCTTGATTTCTGAGGGATCTTAGATGACCAGGTTAGCCTAGAGACCTCAGCCAGTCATTTTACAAGTGACTGACATAAACCCCTTCACAAAAACCTGGGTGGTGGCAGCTTCTTGGCACAGATACTTTGAAAGTTCTACCCTGCAGTTACATGTAACAGAGAACAAGGGATCTGCACTATATTCAGTTAAACTCTGATATCTTTTAATTAGCACTTAGTTCATAGCACATTAATTTACAGTTCTCAGATAACATTCTTTTTGTGGTGAAATGTATTCATGAATGGAGGGAAAACAAGAAGCTTCACATCCTTAAATCTTACAATAAAGCAATAATGAAAAATTATATAAACACCTACTTTTCTCCAGCAGGGCAGCTTAAGCTATTTTAATAGTCTCAGAAAGGATGAACCTAACAATAATTGCATCATGCATACCAACAGAAAATGACAGCAGAGGGCAAGTTCATTTAATCATGCAAATCATATGAATGATTCTTGGAAGGGGCAGCCAGGCATCCTCTAGTCCACCTGCCTGCTCTAACTCCTGCACAATAACATGTTGTGTAATAACATGTCATGTATCCCAGTGCAGCTATTGACCCTATGTATATTCATTTTTTGCTGTAGCTCTTGTGAGTCCAGTGTCAGCTGCAACTCTGGATGGACCTTATAATAACCTCTGTGTCTGGGCTTTGGCCAAGAATCTGGAGAACATGTCAACAGGTCTCTCCCCCCATCTGGTGTGTAAATTGACCTTTGTTCTGTGACAGACTGCTTCTACGGCTTAGTGTTATTATAAGCCTATGAAGAATAAGAATGCTAGCAGTGAAGAGAGGCCAGGGACTGACAAGGATGTGTTTAAGTTCCATAAAAACCTGAGGAAGGAGTCTTATAATAAAAGTTCTGTCAGTGTGGCTTTATCACCATGATCTGTCACTATGCCTGGTATAAGATATTGGTGAGTTTTTGAATGACAAAGCAACAAAATGAAAAAGGAAAGCAGTTTCATTTCCATCTGTAAATAATTGTATTTGTCACAAAACAAGCTTGAAATAACTTGATATTCATCAGGCTCTTACAGGAGTAGTTGATATTCCTGAAAAGTGAGCACAGAAAGGCAAAGATATTGCAACATTTAAGTCCTTCTATAGTTTGTCAGAATTCTTCCAAGTAATTTTCCACCCATGTAGCATAGAAACAAACTGAATAAGGACACTTTATATCAGACACTTCCCTTTGTTATCCTATAGAAGTATTTCTAATATGATATTATGCTACATAATGTCAGTAAATTATAGTCAAGAAAATATAATAACAATAATATTTATTCTTTATTAATTATCTGAAAGTGAGAATAACTTCTAGTTTTAGTTTCAGGCGTAGAAACTATGATGTATTGCACATCACTGTGAAAGTATGACCCAACACAGGAAGATATTATAAAACATAGGTTTTACATATGTAAGGGAATGTGACAGGAAACAGACTAATAGGTATGGATGAAATAAGTGTTCTGTTAACACTAAAAATTTTAGAAACAGAAAAATAGTCAACTGATTTTATGAAACACCATGCCATATGTAGGCATGGTGCTGTATCTAGGCTGAAAAGATCTGAAAATATATTTATGGTGGGAGTCAGACCACCTCATTTTAGGTAAATTACTAGTTTTCAGGTTAAGAATTTAGTTTCACACACTTCATAAGAGAAAGAAGAGAGCCATAACACTGCAGAGGAAAATCCTAATCATAGAATCATTAAGCTTGGAAAAGACCTCCAACATCATCTAGTCCAACTGTCCCCCTACCACCAATGTCACCCACTAAACCATGTTCCTAAGCCCCATGTCCAACCTTTCCTTAAATATCCCCAGGGACAGTGATTCCATCTTTCTCAGAGACTGCTCTTTCTGAGAAGACGTGTCTCCTAATTTCTAACCTAAACCTCCCCTGGCGCAACTTGAGGCCATTGCCTCTAATCCTATCACCCATGAGAAGAGGCCGACCTCCAGCTCCCCACACCTTCCTTTCAGGTAGTTGCAGAGATCAATAAGGTCTTCCCTGAACCTCCTCTTCCACAGACTAAACAACCCAAGTTCCCTCAGCCATTCCTCACAAGACTTGTGTTTTAGACCCTTCACCGTCCTCGTAGCCCGTCTCTGGAAGGGCTCAAAGTCCAGGGCCTCAATGTCCTTCTTGTAGTGAGGGGCTCAAAACTGAACACAGTACTTGAGGTGCAGCCTCAAGCAGAATACAGGGGGATGATCAGCTTCCTGGCACTGCTGGCTACACTATTCCTGATACAAGCCAGTTGGATTTCTTGGTCACCTGGGCACACTGTTCAGGTGGACATCAATCAATACTCCCAGATCCTTTTCCTATGCACAGCTTTCCAGTCACTCTGCCCCAGACCTGTAGCATTGCATGGAGTTGTTGTGGCCAAAGTACAGGACCCAGTGTTTAGCCGTGTTGAGACTCATCCCATTGGCCTCTGTCCATAGATCCATCCTGTCCAGGTCCCTCTGCAGGGCCTTCCTACCCTCTGGCATATTGACACTTCCTCCAGCTTGGTGTCATCTGCAAACTTACTGAGGGTGCACTCAATTCCCTAATCCAAATCGTCAATAAAGATATTAAAGAGAATGGGCCCATACACCGAGTTCTGGGGAACACCACTCATGCCTGGTTGCCAGCAGGATTTACCTGCATTCACCACCACTCTCTAGGCTCGGACATACATGTACATACAGTTTTTAACCCAGCAAAGAGTGTAACTGTCCAAGCCATGGGCTGCCAGAACACTATGGGAGACCATGTCAAAGGCTTTGCTGAAGTCTAGGTAGACTACATCAATAGGCTTTCCCTCATCCGCCAGGTAGGTCACCCAGTCGTAGAAGGAGATGAGGCTGGTCAGGCAGAACTTGCCTTTCATGAACACATGCTGACTGGGCCTGATCCCCTGGTTGCCCTGCACATGCTGTGTGATTGCATTCAAGATGACCTGTTCCATCACCTTTCCTGGCACTGAGGTCAGGCTGACAGGCCTCTAGTTCCCCGCATCCTCCGTACAACAAACACTTCTTATAGATTGGCATCACATTAGCAATTCTCCAGTCATCTGGAACCTTTCTGGATGACCAAGACCAGTGATAGATGATGGAAAGTGGCCCAGCGATCACATCTATCTCCCTCTGCACCCTCAGGTGGATCCCATCTGGCCCCATGGGCTTGTGACAGTCCAGGTGGAGCAGCAGATCTAATTTATGAGTTTTGTTTTGCTACCTCTTACAGTCCCTTTCTGTCTATGGGAAAATAAAGATTACACTTAAAATTTTGGCACTTTGGTAATTGAACATATATGGATATTAATCCCTGAACTTCAAAGTTACATCCAAACAACATTGGAAGTCTCTGTTTTCACTCTTCTGAGGAACAGGTTGTTTCTTGTAAGATTTATCCCTAGTGATACAATATTGATATATTTTTCACTTGGCTCTATTTGAAACGAGGAATAAAGGATAAAATAAGTAAGAACATTGTCATGCCAGTTTAGAAATTCATGGTTATATTGACAAAAGACTTTGGCATGCATATACACAGAACAGAAAAGTTAAAATGTTTTTAGAAATGACACATGAAACTCCAACAAAGGTTGATGGGTGGGTTAAATGCATTAATACTGAAGTCTCAGAGACAGTCTCAGACTGAGGCCCAACAAAGAAGGTTCAGACATATATACATATAAAGATGTTTTTGTTGTTGTTATTATTATTTTAGTGTGGGTTTTTTTTGTTTGTTTGTTTTTGGTTGGTTAGTTGTTGGGTTTGTGGCTTTTCTGCTACTTTTAGTTTTGTAGTAAGAGGAAAGAAATACTGGACTGCACAAGAAAAAAAATCTAGATAGTTAGATGTGTTTAATGCAGACATATTTAACATTACAGTCCTGTGTAATCCTGGTGTTAACTAAAGGATCTTAAATATTGTATACAATAGATATGCAATTACATAGAAAGTGCACTCAAGGTAAGGAAACAACAGAGAATGGAGAATGGCAATACATATATTGAGATTTTTATTGTTCTTTACTATCTGTTTCTTATTTCTAAATTGGGGGTGGCAGTGGGGGTGTTGTTTTTTATTTGTTTGGTTGTATTATGTTTTTGTTTTTCCTGCATTCATCAGTCTAAGTAATAAGAGGTATACAAGAGGTATACAACAGCAGAGTGTTTTTGGTTTTCAATCTAATATTCTCTTAACTCTGGAGTGGTTGGTAGTTGATACAGCAAAATTAGTTCAGAAGTGGACTTGTAAAATTTTGCACTTAATTTTTGACTGAGTAGTGTTACTGAGGTTCAGAAAGTTGGTTGCCACTTCCTTAGCACTGGAAACAAACAAACACAAATAAATAAATAAATAAATAAAATAGACAAACAAAATTATATTTTTACTAAGCACTTGGTTAAATAAGTTTTCTTATTTAAATAACTTTTCTAAAATACCGAGTCTCTAGTAGCGTCTTCTGAGGTTAACTGAAGCTTCTGAGGTCTCAGCAAATTAAACTCTTGACCTGGTTTCTATCCCATGCTTACTACTTGTTTCTTACAAGTGAGAATGCAAATTACAAATATTGTTTCAAGTTTTTGTCTTTCTGTATAGTACCTGGAGTGAATTGTTGCAAAGAAAGAAAGACACAAAGATACTAGCTACCTTTGTACTCCTTCAGTCAAAGGAGTCGGGGCTGTTGTTTTTTAAACTTCTGATGTCTTTCAGATTTAAGAAAATCGTTTAAGTAGATAAAAGTTTACCTATTGTTGAATCTGGCAACTGCCTTTACTGGTTTGGGTTAAAAAAATCATGTCTCTGTACATGTCTCAGAAGCATTTTAATAACCCCAAGCTATTTGTTTCTTGACAACAATATTATGTCTGAATATATTATATCTGACACTTCTTAAATTCAGTTTGACAAGAATTAACACAAATTTTATGAATGAACACATTGCAGTCTTTCACTACTTAAAAGTGACAAAGATGGTTCTGAAAAAGATGGAGAGTGACTTTTTATTTGGGCAGAAAATGACAAGACAAGGGAGAATAGTTTTAAAGTACAAAAAAAGAAAATTTAGATTAGAAGTTAGGAGTAAATTATTCAATCTGGATTGTGAGGTACAAGATTGCCTGGAACAGGTTGCCCAGAGAAGCTGTGGATGCCCTATCCCTGGAGGTGTTCAAGGCCAGATTGGACGAGGCCATGGGAAACCTGATCTAGTGGGTGGCATCCCTACCCATGGCAGGGAGGTTGGAACTAGGTGATCTTTAATGTGCCTTCCAACTCAAGCCATTCTATGAATATTTATACTTTTATTTATTATGATTTTAGCTGTCTTGAAATTTTTAACTATCTTTTTTTCTTAAAGAAGTTACAAGCAATATCCTTATAAAATTTAACATTGTATCAGGTACTACACCTATTAAATATTAAGGAGATTTAAATAAATCCATATTATCGCTAAACTTAGTTCACATTTAAAAGATGATGTCTTCTGATATTCTTCTCCCATGCTAAACAAATTGAACAAGACTTCAATTAGAAGTGCTCCTGGAACTAAATCAGAATATTGATAGTTAGAGAAAAAAAAAAAAAAAAAAAAAAAAAAAGAAAAAGGATTAGCGTCTGAAAAACAGACAAACAAAAAGTGCTCTTTGCCTATGTGGTCTAACTTTGCTTTTAAGCTTCATCAAGTGTTTTTAATGGAAGTTTTCATTCTCACTGAAATATACAAACCATCTCTAAAAAATTGGCCTATTAAATTTGTGTTGTTATTCTTTTTTACTTAAATTAAGCAGTTCAGGAAAAACAATAGTGTGACAGTTTTATGACATTTAACAGTCAGTAGGAGATATTTTTTGTTTGTTTGTTTGTTTGTTTGTTTTTCTGAATTGTTGACAGAATAGTGCTGACATTTGATCAAACCCAGGATTTTTACCTGCTGTAGCACATCAGTGGAAATTTTCCCATTATTTTTTTTATGAATTGGTGCAAGTTCAAAACTTTGGCGGGTGATTTGGTGGTGCAGCTGTGCAACCTAAAGGCTGCAACAGAAAATGACAGTTGTCTGTCCACTCTCCATACTGGTTACACATTTTCCCCCGTCCTATATACTTTGTAGCTGAACAGAACCTTGCCTGAATAGTTGGTGAAGCAGTTCAGAGAGCTAAATGACATAAAAGCTTTTTGTTGTTACTCAGTTTGCTTGGTTGTTTGTTGGTCACTGTTAATTTTGTCCTAGTTTAAACACCTGAACTATCTCACTGAAGACAGAAGGGGCAGAAAATCTCTTTTTTGACAGTAGCAACAGAAAATGTGTTTGGAACAGACCATTGATGCTCTTCCAGGCAAACTTCCCAGTCATTGCAATAGGTTGGGAGTAGCTAGTCAATAGATTAGTTTAGCTGTAATATCAGACATGAATTTATGTTAAAAAATGCATTTGAGAAACTAGGCTTGGTGGCAGACTGTTCATCATGAAATCACAATGCTGTGAGTTCTGCTTATGCAGCAGATCTGTATCAGGCATAGACCTGTTGCAACTGTACATACACAACTATACATTATACCATACTATAAATTAATTCATTTAGTCACATAATATGCATATGGCTATGTAGATAGAAAAGAATCAAGTATATCTAGAGGGAGACAGAATATTTTAAAAAAAAAAAGCTAACTAACCTGATTAGCTCATGATTTTTCTTGAGGACATTTGTCTGGCAGCTATGTAACAGGAGGCTGAGGTGTTCCCATAAGATGTGAAGATTTGGTCTTTAATTTCCTAGAAAGATGGGATTAAGCATCCCAAAGTTTCTGTGTCTTCATGAGGCATAGGATCAAGGCAGAGCTGAGAGTTAACAAGAGTTATTGAGATCTATTGAGAAAAAATGTCTTGTGTGCTCTAAGAACCAACTTTCACTTTAAACATTTATTGGATGATAGGATTTTCATGAGGACAAAGTCCTTTTTAAAAAAAAAAAAAAAAAAATGAATTCTTTTAAATATAAGAAAGAAGCAATCCAAAAAGAAAAAAATCTTTGTAAATTACAGATCAATCTTTCAGAAAAATAAACAAATTAATAAATAAGTAAAACAGGCATAAATGCATAGACATTTCAGGTCCTCTTATAAAATGGAGCAAAGGTTCAAACAGAAATAGCACTAGCACTTCTATAGCATATCTAGTCTTGTCTGTGTTTATACTAATACTGATATTTGTGTTCAGAACAGCTCTGTTGAAGTTGATTCCCATCACAGAGATTTAAGCACAATGATCTGCTATTTGATTTCAATTATCTCCAAAATGGGAAATATTATATGATAAAGTCTAAGGCTTCATACAATAAACAAACTAATAAACAAAGAAAAAATGCAGCCATACTCCACAGACAACTCTAGGAATCACAAGCTTGGAAAAGAAAAACAAAACAAAACAAAACAAAACAACAACAACAACAAAAAAAAAAACCAGCCTGATGCCCTGATGAAAGGGGCTATCATTTAACTAGCATTACTTTCAGATGTTGGTTTTTTTTTTTTTTTTTAATGACTCAGAACAAGCTGTGAAAATATAGCTCATGCATGAATCATCTTGTAATTTATATCTAAGATAACTTCTGTATTATTCTACTTCTATGTTTATACAAGCAACCTATACACTAGTGATTATTTTGTCTTCCTCCCTGAAGGAACATCAGATATGTATTGAAAAAAAATTGTATTAAAATGTTTTGTAATGGATGGAATATATTGAAATAGTTTCTAGCGATAATTAATCTTTGTGCCATTGTGCTGGTACAATATATGACCTCTGTGATTATATATAATATATCTTTAGGACATAGATCTTTGCTTCATTTTATTTATGTTCCTCTCAGCCTGGCTGTAGATTACAAGCACTCTTTCTTACTAATTAACTCCAGCAATCCCTTGCAGTCTTAAGTTCAATTATTAAATTTTTAAGATATTTCCCTAGTGTCCTGGTTTTTTGTTTTGTTTTGTTGTTTTTCTTTTACTCTAATTTTAGATGACTTTTTGAAGCAATAAGTTTTCTTATAATTTATTTTTTTTTGTACCCTTTTAAAGACTGTGAGTTTAGTGAAGTATTAGAGTTAGAGCTTATAAAATAATAGATAAATAATAGATTCTACTTGGAATAACTTTGAAAGATGGGTATAGTGATATTTTCATGCTCTAAGTTATTTAACAGCTATTACAACAGTTTTAACTCCTAGACCTAAAATCACACTCACACATACAAAAAAAAAAAAAAAAAAAAAAAGTTGAAAACCCTCAACTTCTTTGCAAACCCATGTAGCACTTCAAGCTGTAGAACTATTTGTTGAAGCACAAAAGAAAACATTTTTGAAAGAGATATGCTTAATACTCTATATGGTCCATGTTTTCTTTATTTCGCTTTTGATGTTGTTATTTTTGTTGTTTATTTTGTGTGTTTGTGAAAAAAAAAAAAAAAGATTTACATGAATGTAGGGGTATAATTTTTAGATAATCTTTTTTTTATTATCTTCTGGAGTAGGAAGGGTAGGAAAGGAAGCTGTAGAAGAAGGAGTTGATAGACAACACCCAAGAAGGAATGTGAGAAAGGCTATAAAAAGCTGAAATGCATGTGAAGTAGCCATGGGAAACATTTCATTCACTATGATAGCTCCATGATCTACACTCCACTATGTTGACAATTTCCTGCTGTTCCACACTACCAAATTGTAATACCTCTTCTTTCTGTTTAGAAGTGAGTTGTGGACATGGCAGACTCATTCAGATGCCATTTATCTGCTTCAGGAAAGATTAAGCAGGTAATGGTTTATTCAGTACCTTGTCATTAATGGTCCTCCCAGCCTAGAAAAATTCCTAACCTAATTTGAAGACCAGGTATTTTTATGGTACCATTCATGATTTAATTGTGTTCAGATGAGGACTAAAGCACAAACAGATGAAGAAAGAATAAAAAGCTATTGAAAAGTGTTAGGTGTCTCCCACCAGCTCCTAAGATCTCACTGAAGATCAAAAAGGCATAACATGCTTAATATATATGAGAGTTTATTTATATTCTTATATTCCAGTAAAAAAAAAAAAAAAAAAAAAAAAAAAAAAAAAGTAATTGCCTGTAAATATACTTAACTGATTAAAAATGATAAAAAAACACCCAATTTTAATGTGAACATCTTGGAAAGTGCTTTGAAATGATTGAAAACTTTTGCTTCAAAAACAAAACAAAACAAAAAAAACACATCCATTATTATAAAATAACTACAACAATAACAACAAAAGGTTATATAATCAAATGACAGAAAATTAAATTTAAAAAAAAAAAAAAGAAACAAAGTATATTTTGGGGATAGCTTTGCACAGAAACTGGAAACATAAGTATGCAAGGTGTAATGTTTTTAATTAATAAATAATCTAATCAATTTATTTGACTGTGAAGTGTGACATGGAAAGCAAATTTGCTACATTTTTTATTTTTAACAGCATAAATAAAAACAACAAATCAAGCTCATCCATGTCACTGATGGATCGTGCTGACTTCAACAAAAGTCTACTGGGAATAGTGTGCCTTATAACACTACAGAATGAATGACCTCCCTGGATCTATAATTACTGACATCCTTCTCTATAAAACCCTCTTTCAGCCTTTTGGGCTTAGTCTGACTTTAAATTTTTTGTCCTTTGTAAAAGTTCACACTGTTGCAAGCTTTCTTTCAGAGCTCAAAAAATGTGAATGTTTGTTTTGCTTTTATTTATTTTTTTAATTTTCTGATTATACATTTTTAAAATGCTCATTAGAAATATTGCTTTTTGTTAAAATTTCTTTGTTTACTTTATAATTTATAATTTATAATAACTTATTATAAATTATAATGTAATAAATATATATAAATTATAGTTTTTGTTTAAAAAATCTAGAATATAGAAATAGATCATTACTATCCCTTCTAAATTTCCATATAGTTAAATCTACTTCATAAAACAAATAAATAAATAAGTAAAATCAGCTGTATTGAAAGAAAATAATAAGTAAAGTTGGTAACAGTGTGCATTTTGAATACTTTGAGTTATACTTACATGTATGTCTTTCCAGAACTTCTGTTGTCATCAGCAGAAAATATTTCTGCCCAGTAGTGGCAGTTATTTTAATTTGGTTTTAGTTGAACATACAGTAGGCTACATGTGTGATAACATACTGCACTCTGTTGGTAGAGATCTTTAAAAAGAGTTTCTTCCCACAGATGATATCTAGATGATTTTTTAAATACGTCTATTTTCATGAACAAAAGTGAAAATTACAGTTCTAAGCCTAAATTAAAGAATTCTGAAAGACAAACAATTTCCTACACATCAGACTTCTTAATAGAGCTTTTGAAATGATCTCTTTTACAAAGTTTGTTGTTTCTTTTTTTTTTCCAGAAATGTAAGATTTCATTTTATAATTAATTTTCCTTTATTAAATCCCCATATGTGTTATATATTTAAAATTGGTCCTTGGTTTATTGAAGAAAATCTTATAAAGAATTGTAATTTCAAAATTAATTCTACCAAATTGAACATCTTAATATATCAGCAGGAATTTAAGACCATAAGGTCTTATGACCTTAAGAGGGTCATAAGTCAGACATCTATACAGAGAAACTAATTGTTGGAGTTTGCTGTGATGACTGAGTTTTGGACATATGCAATCTTAAACTATGAGTGCAAAACACTGAGGGAAGAGTTTTAGGAATTGCTTATGATGTAGAGTGGGCCTATATGAATCTAATGAGGTTCAACAAGTCTCAGTGCAAGGTGCTGTACTGGGTTAGGGCAATACCAAACTGGAGGACAGAGAACAAATTGAGAGCAGCCCTACAGAGAATGACCCAGTGGTTCTGGTGGAAGAAAAGCTCGACATGAGCCAGCAGTGCACACTTGCAGACCAGAAGGCCAACTACATCCCGGTCTGCATCAACAGAAGGCCAGCAGGTCAAGGGATGTGGCCCTCTGCTCTGCTCTTGTGGGGTCCCCCTGGGAGTACTGCATCCAGGTTTTGTGCCCCCAGCACAAGAAAGATGTGGATCTGTTAAAGTGGATCCAGGGGAGTGTCGTGAAGATGATCAGAGGGCTGGAACACCTCTCCTATGAAGAAAGTCTGAAAGAGCTGGGTATGTTTAGCCTACAGAAGAAGGGAAGCAACTTTTTGCTCAGGCAGATAATCATAGGACAAGGGGGGGTGGGGTGGGGTGGGGAGGGATGGTTTTAAACTGAGAGGGGAGATTTAGATTACAAGTTAGAAGGAAATCCTTCACTCAGAGAGTGGTGAGGCACTGGAACAGGTTGCTCAGAGAAGTAATGCCCCATCCCTAGAGGTGTTCAAGATCAGGTTGGATGAGGATCTGGTCAGCCAGGTCTCATGGAAGGTGTCCTTGCCCATGGCAGGGGGGTTGGAACTGGATAATCTTTAAAGTCCATTCCAACCCAAGCCGTTCTATGAGTCTATGACTTTCCTGACACAGATGGTGAAGGAAGTGATTAGAGCAGGTTCTCTACTTAATCTGTCATTTGTTAACAGGGAAGGTCTCATGGGTGATGTGTTGGTTGGAATCTATCTTGGGCAGGGCAATCATCAGGTGACAGAGTTCTCAATTCTTGGAGAAGCAAGGAGGATAGTCAGCAGAAATGTCATTTTGGATTTTTGGAGGGCAGATTTTGGCCTATTTAGGGGCCTGATTCATGGGGCCCTGTGGGAGGCAGTTCTAAAGAGCAAAGGAGTCCAGGAAGGATGTACATTCTTCAAGAATGAAATCTTGAAGGCACAGGAGCAAGCCATCCCTGTGTATCAAAAAGCAGTGGGGAAGAAGACAACAGAGTGCTTCTTCTGGAACTCAGGAAGAAAAACAGGGTTTAAGACCTGTGAAAGAAGAGACAGACAACTCAGGAAGATTACGAAGATGTGGGGCTGGATGGAATCCACCCAAGATTACTGAAGTAACAGGTAGAAGTGCTCACCAAGCCACTTTCAATAATTTGCCAGCGGTCATAGCTAATCAGGGAGGTCCCAGCTGACTGGAGGTTAGTGAATGTGGCATCAATCTACAAGAAGAGCAGGAAGAAGGATCTGGGGAATTACAGGATTATCAGTATGACTTTGCTGCCAGAGAAGGTAATGGAGCAGATCACCTTGAGTGCCATCAAATGGCATGTACAGGACAACCAAGTCATCAAACCCAGTCAGCATGGGTTTATGGCAGGCACTACTGGACTAACTTGATCTCCTTCAATGATAAGATGACCTGCTTAGTGGACAAGGAGAAGACTATGGATAACGGACTTTAGCAAAGCATTTGATACTTTTTCCCACAGCATTCTCCTGAAGAAGCTAGATGTTCATGACTTGGATGGATGTATTGCTCAGTGGGCTAAAAACTGGTTGGATAGCCAGGCCCAAAGAGTTTTTGTGACTAGAGTTAAATCCAGTTGGCAGCCAGTCACAGGTGGTGTTCACCAGGTCTCAGTATTGGGGTTTGTTTTGTTTAACATTTTTATCAGTGATCTTGATGAGAGGATCAAGAGTGTTGGTCTGCTTAAGTGTAGGAAGGCTTTGTAGAGGGATCTGCATAGGCTAGATCCATTGGCTGCATCCACTATATGGCATTCCACAAAGGTAAATGCCAGGTCCTGTGCTTGGGTCATAACAAGTCCATGAAGGGGTACAGGAGTGGGAAAGAGTGGCTAGAAAACTGTCTGGCAGAAAAGAACTTGTGGGTGCTGGTCAACAGCTGGCTGAAATGAGTCAGCAGTGTGCCCAGGTGGCCAAGAAGGCTGATAGCATCCTGGCTTGTATCAGGAATAGTGTGGCCAGCAGGACAAGAGAAGTGATTGTTCCTCTGTTTTCAACACTGGTGAGACAACACCTCAAGCAGTGTGTTCCGTCTGGGGGGACCCCTCTCTACAAGAAAGATACCTATCTGCTGGAATGGTTTCAGAAAAGAACAATAGAAATGGTGACAGGACTAGAAACAAGACTTATGAAGAGTGTTTGTTGGAACTGGAGTTGTTAGTCCGGAGAAAAGGAGACTGACCTCATCACTCTACAACTACCTGAAAGGAGGTTGTAGCATGGTGGGTGTTAGTCTGTTTTCTGATGTGACAAGTGATAGAATATGAGAAAATTAACTCAAGATGTGCCAGGGTGGGTTTAGTTTAGATATTTCTAAGAAGGAGCAAGAAAACGACCACTTCACATATTTCTACACTTATTTTCCTCACGTATTCCAAGAATTCTTCATGGAAAATGTAGTAGGGCATTGTAACAGGCTGCCTAAGGAAGTGGTGTATTTGCCACCCCTGGAGGATTTAAGAGATGTAGATATATTGCTTAGGGATATGTTTTAATGGTGGACTTGGTAAGTGTTAGCTGATGATCTGGACTTGATGATCTTAAGGGTCTTTTCCAACCTGAATGGTTCTATGGTTTTCTGATTGTATATTACTTCTTTTATAATTATGTAATATGAAATTAATCATTGTTCTCAGATATCTGTTTCATTTCAGTGATTGTAAAGGGAAGCCCAGAACGACCTGTTTATATATTGGTATCTGCATTGACAGGGGAATGGTGATTTAGGATGTAGCCTGGAAGCATTAAACCTTAAACTTTTGCTGGTATTCACCCAAGCTACTTTTCTTCCTATTATCTATGGAGAAACATATACTAAATAAGAAAATAATTTGTTTGCCTAGTACTAGAATTTTTATCAATATCAATTTGCTGAGATTTCCTGGGTAAATTTAATTTCTATCTTTTTAGCTTTGTTGTAACATCATATCAGTGTCACCTGTTTTTTTGAAGCATAAATTATTCACTTTGTTTTCCTTCAGTTATATGATGTTATATACAGATCAGAGTTCCTCTTGTTATATTTTTCAAGTTTCAAAGCATATCAGATTTCATCTGATTTCATCTGACTTATTTAGGATAACACTTCATTGGGATACTGCTTCCAGATAATTACATTGAATTGGAAATTTTAGATTTAATTTTTTTGTTCCATTTTTTCCTTTAGTAATATTTCTGTACAAGTCAGTTTGTAGACTCAAATGTGAAATTCTTGGCTTCTTTGGTCATTTTTTAATGGTACTTAAATGTTTCTTCTATTCTAGTACCCATCCATGCACAGTGTTTTTTCATGACTGCTTTCTCATCTTCTTCTCTTGCACATCTCACATGAAATGAAATGACCTGATTCTCACCTGATTCTGCACATTTATTGACAGATTGACGTCATAACTTATATATAGTTTCAACAAATGAATTGACTACACCCTATACTTCAAATTTTTCTCATGCTTTTATATTGTTAATTTCATTTAACTAGGACTCACACAACAAGATGAGCAACAATATCTCAGCCCTTAGACTTAACCAGATAACAGTGACTTAAGAAGAAATAGAAAAATAATATCAAGGTGTGATGTCATCATGAACGGCATTACAGCAGATGACGTTCCTATAAAAATTATATGTTTTTAATAACTCTAAACTAGTATCCAAGTAATCTGGTTGTTCAGGGCTACATTGTTACTACTAATTATGTCAGTGTTAAAGCAAAAAATAAAACTTGAGGAAATATGTGAACAACTCACTTTCTTGCTGTGTCTTAGAAGCCCTAGCATAGGCTAAGTGGTCTGTGCCTTGAGTACTTAATTATTCAGCAAGAGCCTGGACCTGGATCATTTGTGTGCTAGACCATACCACAGAGGCAGTATCTTCTTGAAACGTCTTTGCTTTTGTAGTCCAGTTCTCATAGAAATGTCTTTTCTGGTCTGAATTATATTTTATTTTCAGCTGTGTCTGAAATATGTAGGTGACATCAACAAAGCTTTGTTTAAAGGGCCCAGACAGCTTAGAATACCAGAGGCTTCACTGATTTATAGTTCCACAACTTCAGCTGATGAGCAAATACATATTTTGTATTTGTTAATACATATTAATAAAATATATTAATATTAATATATTAATAAAAGACAGTGGGTGTCCCAGGGTGCCCAGAAACACTCAAAATAATTAGAAAGCAATTTCCTCATGGTTATCCTCCTCTCAATGGAATATTCAATAAAATTTCTTTTAATCACACATTTGGAAAAGAGAACATTGCTTTTCTAGGATTACAAAAATTGCTAGCTTTCACAAAACTCTAGAAGTCATATTTTCCATTTATGATTGGTTTAGTTAACCTGTTGGTCATAGTGGGAGAGTGGTTGTCTTTTCCCATCTTTATTTTTCACTACACATAAAATTTCCACAAAATGATAATAGAGCAGTACTGTCAAATGCTTACTTATAGAATAGATATTCAAGTCCAAAATTATTTCCATTTTTCCTGTTTTATTTTTCTCTCAAAGCAGTAACTTATTTAGGTAGTAAAATTATCATCATGTTTCATGTGTAAACATAGAGCTGGTTTGGGGCTTGAAGAGAACAGGTAATTATCCCAGTTTCTTCTTCAGAGTGCCTCAAGCCTATGCAGGGTAGTACTGACAAATATGCAAGTATGGAGGAGGGAAGATCTAATATTTTATCTCCTTCTTAAGTTCCCACAAGTCAAATGTTGACTCTAATCATTGCATACAATTTAGCTAAAATAAATGTGAAAAAAGAAATATCTGCTATTGTAAAAATAAAAAGACAGAATTTACAGAATAACCAGAAATCATTATTTCAAATTATTTCAAATTCACAATAAAGAAAGAAAGAAAGAAAGAATCACATGTTCTATTGTAATTATCATTGTCTTTGTCCTTGTAGATCTGAGTATTTCATGATCTTAATATTTTTTCCTTCATGTTGTATAAAGCAATGTTGTGGTAAAAAAATATTTGTGCAAATTCTTTGCTGACATTATAATAGGCTTTGATTACATACATGACATCAACAAGTGACAGTCCCATGAATGTCTCTGAATTTGTAACAACTCTTTTTTATTCTTTTCCTACTGTGACATTATTTTTCAGTTTTATTTTTTCTTTTTTTATAAAAGTCATTTTATGAATATATATTTATATTTGTGTACTTGCTCTTAATGCTATCAAGTGCTCTAATGTTTATATTTTCCTGAGCTTCTGCAACATTATAAGAAGATACCCTTTATTTCTGTTGTTTCCCCAAGTGTCTCATATTTTAACTCACTGAGTACTGCAGAAGCCAAAGACTACTGTGTTTTGCTCCAGAGATGAATCTAGAGTGCTTTTGCCTTTCAGCACATTTCATGAAATGTCTCACATACTGGTTATATGCATGCTATCCTGAAGATGAGCTGGCAGTGTGCCCAGGTGACCAAGAAATCCAATGGCATCCTGGCTTGTATCAGAAATGGTGTAGCCAGCAGGGCCAGGAAGCTGATCATCCCCTTGTATTCTGCTCTGCTTGAGGCTGCATTTCAAGTACTGTGTTCAGTTTTGGGCCCCTCACAACAAGAAGGACATCGAGACCCTTGAACATGTCCTGAGAAGGGCTACAAAGATGGTGAAGGGCCTGAAACACAAGTCCTTTGAGGAGCGGCTGACAGAGCTGGGGCTGTTTAGTCTGGAGATGAGGCGGTTCAGGGGAGACCTTATTGCTCTCTACAACTACATGAAAGGAAGTTGTGGGGAGCTGGGGGTTGGCCTCTTCTCACAGGTAACTAGTGATAGGATTAGAGGCAATGGCCTCAAGTTGTGCCAGGGGAGGTTTAGGTTGGAAATTAGGAGACATGTCTTCTCAGAAGAGCAGTCTCTGAGAAAGATGGAATCAATGTCCCTGGGGAGATTTAAGGAAAGGTTGGACATGGTGCTTAGGAACATGGTTTAGTGGGTAACATTGGTGGTAGGGGGATCTTAGACAGATGATCTTGGAGGTCTTTTCCAACCTTAATGGTTCTATGATTCTATCATGTTATGCCCAGACTGAGAATGTGACCCCTGAAAAACACAGTGGTCACATGAGTTCCATAAGATTATAAGAAATGTGCAGAATATCTGATGCCTACTTTGAAAAAAAAAAATAGAAAGCCAGAGGAGAAAAAGAGTCAGAGAGAAAGTGATGGATTCTAATTACTCACACGGCTTAATGGTTAGCTGGCTTCTCAGCTCTCCCTTTAAATTGCTGCAAATTCTTAAATAACAGATGAATTAGCTCTGAACAGCATGGATGTGAGTTAGTTGGTGTCATTTGGTCTTGGTCTTTTACTTATCAAAACAGAGGCTATCCTTTTCAATATTTGTATTGTTTATATTGTCATCAGGCTCACTCTCTTCTCCTGTCCTTTTAGATGATGAATGAAAAAAAAAAAAAAAAGAAAGAAAAAAAAAATCTGCAAAACTAAAGGGAATAAGATTATTTTATTCAAAGTAAGAACAAGGTTTTGAAAAATGCTATTTCCATTCACAGTGCATTTTTAAGCCTTGATTTAGAAAAGTCCTCAGATGAACACTTAACTTTAATCCCTTTGAAGTCAATATATTTATATGTGTTTAATGTCTGTGGCTGTTATTTGGTAAAATATTTTTTCAGTGCATCTGAAAGAGGCATGCTAGGAAAAAAGAGCATTGTATACTGAAAGATTAGCAGTCATTTCTGTCTCAGATCTGCAACAGCATCATGGTGCAGCATGCATTTCTTGATGGTACACAGTGTCTCATAGGGGTTGCTGTTTGGATTGCTAATGACCTGTTATCTCCGAGAGGCTGCCCTGTGTACCTGAGTGGGATCTCCCAGGAGCAATTCATGTCATAGGAAAATCACATCCCCAGCCATATACTTCAGAACTCTGTTCCACATAAAGAGGCTGACGCAACAGTATTGCTTCTTTCCCACTATGCTTCATGGAGCTCGTGCTGTCAGGCATGAAATGCTACACCCTTTGTGTCCTCCTTAATAAATACCTATCCTAATAGCTAGCTTTTTTCCTTAAGTGTTTTATTTATCAGTGGTCCTCTGATCTGTTCACATGTTCTTTGCATCCAACATTTAAACCACCCAGAGCATGTTAAAGTTCAAGTTAGAGACTTGCATTTTACCACATCTTTTCACTTGTCTGGTGTTTGCCTCAATTATGGCTTTGTGAGTATATTGTAAAGGCATAGGGGCATCCTGCTACTTTTTCTTTGTGCTTACATACATAAGGTGGTCTTATTAATAACTGGGAGAAATTACACCAGACAAATCTCCAATAATGGAATTAGTGTAGGGTTAAATGGAACTGTAATTGGAACTGTAATTTTCACTGAGACCTGTTGAAATCAACATAGGAAAGAGCTCTTTTATTTCACAGTGCTTTGCAATTATTTGCTGAAGAACTAAGGTAAAGCCTTTCCTTCCCACCCTATATATATATATATATATTTATTTATTTA
Organism: Aythya marila; assembly: GCF_965140915.1. Lineage (NCBI taxonomy): Eukaryota > Metazoa > Chordata > Aves > Anseriformes > Anatidae > Aythya > Aythya marila. Next base: position 59,583,985 of record NC_139042.1, on the reverse strand, counting down.
TTTATTTATTTATTTTTTTGTGGGAGGAATAGGAACATTTATTGTGATCCATGGAGGTCAAAGAAAACAGATACATGTAGAAGTAACAGTGAAATTAGATAACTTTTTAATTTATTTAACAGAGGGCCCTCCTCAGTTCCATTTCAAGGCAGGTGAAAGAATACTTATTGAACCCAGGAAATGAGCCTGGGAGGTGGAGGGAAGGAGGGAGAGGGGGAGGAAAAGGAGGAAGGCAGGGGGGAGGAAGAGCTAAAGAGGGGGAGAGGGAGATTGGTGCAAAACTCTTATTAAAAGATTAGAATGCTTAAAAAGACGGAGAGCAGCTCAATATTTCCTTTTAAGTTTCTCTTGGTTGATTTCTCATGTGTGCTGTTGTGCACTGCAGTGAAACAACCAGGTCATATTTCAACTCCTCAGAGCTGTAAAAGCACTTTATGACATAAATAGCAAGTAGCTACTCTTCAGGCTTTATAAGTCTTGTTTGAGAAACCTGTCTGTGCTATGCCCAAATGATTGACATGTAGGAAACTGAGTTAAGGCCTAAGGATGGACAAGAAATGTACACTCACACAGGCTAGAAAAAGTGAGAATGGGGTTGCTTTACACATGGATGCTGAATGATGTAGGAATTTTTCTGGGTTATACTGCAATATCCTCGAATTTCAACAAGTTCCTCTTTAATCGGGGGAAAACAGATTACTAATAGATGTATTGTGAAACAGCGATGAAAGCAGCACTGCTAGTAATACAGATCAGAGGACATATTGCAGATCAGAGGCCATAATACAAATCCCCATGTGGCTGAATATAGACACATATTTTGAAAAGGCAGAGCTATTTTTGACAGAAATATGTGGCCTGCTCCACCTGTGAAGTGGTGATGTTTCAAGAGGAAAAGCCAGAAGACTGGCAGTGTGTAGGCCACATGCCTGTGAGGGGATGTTCATGTGGCCCATTGCAATTTCTCTCTGATAATCCTTCAGTTTAATCAGAAGTTAGATGAAGCTGGATTTAGGGGAGAACTCAGGCAAAATTACTGGATTATGAAAAGAATGGGAATTAGGGTTCTGAGCTGCCTGGGGGCAGCTCATTTAGGGGAGCTCATTCTGAGCTGCCTGAGCTGCCTGGGGGCATACAATTTCTCCTTGGTGTGGAGGATAGGGGTTCTGGTGGGGCAGTACCACCAGCTAACAAAGAAGTGGGTCTGGCAGGCCTCTGATATCACCAGCAGCTGGGGTGGGAGTGGGAAAACTTGCAAGGATGTCATTCTCAGGCAGAGAGATTCAACATTTTTCTTCTCCTAATATCTTACCCTTGCCAGAAACCAGACACAATGGAACACCTCCAGGCTCACATTGTCTGGGCTGGCAAGATCATTCCTTTTGGCCTATTTAGAAAATATAGAGCTGATGAATCTGGATGAATAGTGATATCCCTCCACTTTCTGATATATCTATAGTGCTTATATATATTATAGCTAACTCTGAAACGACATGAGGTATTCAGCTGTACTTGAAAGAACAGAAAATAAAGAAATAAAAAATATGTAGGATTCTGACTGACCAGAGTTCATGTGAATGTATAAAATGCATTTGCACAGAAAATGTAGTTGAAAGTAAAAAAGAAAACTGAAAAGTTGGAAAAAAAAAAAAAGTTGAAGAAGAAGAAGAGGAAGAAGGAAGGAAGGAAGGAAGGAAGGAAGGAAGGAAGGAAGGAAGGAAGGAAGGAAGGAAGGAAGGAAGGAAGGAAGGAAGGAAGGAAGGAAGGGAGGGAGGGAGGGAGGGAGGGAGGGAGGGAGGGAGGAAGGAAAGAAGGAAGGAAGGGAGGAAGGGAGGGAGGGGTGGAGGAAGGGAGGAAGGGAGGGAGGGAGGAAGGAAAGAAGGAAGGAAGGGAGGAAGGGAGGGAGGGAGGGAAAGAGGGAGAGGGAGGGAGGGAAAGAGGGAGAGGGAGGGAGGGAGGGAGGGAGGGAGGGAGGGAGGGAGGGAGGGAGGAAGGAAGGAAGGAAGGAAGGAAGGAAGGAAGGAAGGAAGGAAGGAAGGAAGGAAGGAAGGAAGGAAGGAAGGAAGGAAGGAAGGAAGGAAGGAAAAAGATGCAATGCAAACAGAAGAACTCTACAGAGATTAAAAATAATAATAATAATAATAATAATAATAGAAAATAATTAAAAAAAAAAAAAAGTGTTTTAAAGCACCCTAAGAGTACTGAGAATTTGAAAGGATTCCACTGAGGTCAAATTAAGAAACCAATGTGAAAACAGATTTGGTGTAGATGGCATATATAACACAGATTAGCTCCAGTCTTTGTTTCCCCAGTTCCTGTTGTATACTTTGAAGCTGTACTACAAAAGGAGATTTAACTCTCAGCCTTCTCAATGATCCTTTAAGGTTGCAATAAGCCAACATACAGGCTACTTCAGGAGAAAAAAAGAACATGACCTTCAGAATGGCAACAGCATAGGGGACAAAGCAAAACAGTTAGTGAGTGAACATGTTTACTGAATGCATTTACAGAAAGATCCTTTTACACAGTCTGAAAAATAATTTGAATGTATTACAAAATGAGAATACTCTGCATTCCTTATAGAAGTATAAAATATCCTCTAAAAAAATGAGAATTGTTGCCTTTAATCCAGGTCTGTTCAATGAGAAAATATTGATCAGTACTTTGATTTTTTTTGTGTTGCAGTTCCACGATTGGATAGTGGCCTGAACACAACGTGGCACTAAAAGCAGAACACTAACACTTTATTATTTCCTGGCTCATCTCATTCTTCATTTAAACTGAACACATATTTTACCACAATACTAATTTGCAAGTAATAATCATAAAAATACATTATTGATCTAAGCTTGAAAAGGGTTTAAAGACTTTCTCTAAATATGCTTTCATTCACCTTGTGTTTAATTAACTACATTTTGTACTCTCTGCACTTTTCTCTTTGACTAGAATACAATAGGAAAACGTTCTTCTTTAGAAATTTGCCTTAAATCTTGTATGCTTAATTATGGTAAAGCCCTTGTGAGCAGATATGGAGCAGTTCAGCCACTGTGAGTGAAACAGAAATGGGCCCTTTCTTTCATGTATATGTATTACTTTAATGGATTAATATTAGGCTCCCATATCTACGTTTGCTGACCTTTTGCTCTCTACTACTGTTTATGTATTTGTCAAACATTTTTTGTCTCTCCCTGTGGGTGATGAGGTTTACCCAGTGTTGACAGCACCGTTAAGAACCATGAATTTAGAATTGTAAAGTATCTATGCAGAGCTGTACCGTGCTTCAAATTATTATCCATTTACAGTTATCTTTAATGTATGCTGTAGAGTTATGCTTTAAAGTAGCAGTGCTATACAACTCATGATAGTATCAAAGTTAGTATAAAAGTCTTTATCTTTGCTTGTCTTTTGCTGCTACTGGTTTCTCTGCTCTTTAGAAACTTTTCCAACTTTAAAACTTTTCTTTCATCTTTTCTGCAGAAACAGAAGAGGAACACCTTTTGGGAAAGATCATTTAAGTCTAGAATATCTTGAGGCAGTTGCCATATCTGAAAATTTCTACCAAAATTTGCAAAATGCAATTCTCTGGTCATGCCTCAACATCGTCCTCTAAAAAGGAGGCTATAGGAATGTGGGGATTGGGCTTTTCTTCCAAGCGCCAAGTGATAAGACAAGGAAATGGCCTCCAACTTGTGCCAACTTGAGATTTAGGTTAGATATTAGGAAAAACATCTTCACTGAGGGTGTTAAGTATTGGAACAGGCTGCCTATGGAAGCAGTTGAGACACCATCCCTGCAGGTCTTCAAAAGACGTGTAGAAGTAGAGCTTAGTGACATGGTTTAATGCTAGACTTGGTAATGTTAGGTTAAAGGTTGGACCAAGTAATCTTAGAGGTCTCTTCCAACATAAATGATTCTATGATTCTATATCATATAGCCTTTAGAGACTATTTCTTCAATGAAAACATCTTTTAATTCAGTAACTGACTTTTTGCTCCAAAAATTTCCTGTTGAAATCAGATCCCTAATTTGATTACTCATTGTATGAAGATGAATCCTTCATATATTGTTTTATTAGATTAAATGATAATTCATCTAGTTTTGTGTATTGTGAGTCTCAGATATTCTTTTTTGAAAGTTTAGAATAAGTAAAGTCAACACATGGTATTAGAGGAAACTTTAACACACTTAAAAACACATGATTATGTGTTTGTATCAACTTATGTTAACCAAAGGAAATAAGAAAAAAAAATAAAGAAAATGAAGTCAGTGATTTGTTCTGTGGTTCAGTAACACAGATTAAATAATAATGTCTGTAGAACCTTTGAGAAATGTAGAACAAATTAAAATTAGAAAGAATCTGATGAATATATGTAAAGCAACTAATCATAGTGAAAAGCAATTAATCATAGGTATCAACATATATTTCAGGTATATACATATATTCTTTTTTCTTTAATATTTCTTAGCATTTTTTCATATCCAATTTGTTCCCATCTCTTTTTCCTTGTGTCTTTGCTTATAGGCTATTTCACCATGAATACGGACAAGATGAGTGAATGGTTTTACCAATAAAAACTAAAAGACATGTTCATCATTGCATTGAAATTCACACTTGTCTTTGCCTGTCCTTCAGGGAAAAAAAAAAAAAAAAAAAAAAAAGAATAAATTAATCAACTGTCTTCATTATAAGATTTGTCAGCATGATAAAGCTAATATTAATGCATTTTAAATTGAAAATAAATAGCAGGGTTGACATTTATATACAGCACTAGAATGTGACAGCATACTGTATGCTGTGATGTGTGTCATTGGCTGATGCAGACTGAATACATTATCCTCAGCATTCTTTTTGTGCATAAATCAGTGTAATTATTTAATCTTTAATTTTAAGCATCTGCCACTTTTTTCTAGTTCCAGCATTTCATTGTACAGGAGAAAGATGGACAGTAGAATTATTTCTGCATCTAACAAAGAGGACTTCCTGATGTGGGAAATTATACAGGAAAATTTAGCAAAAAATTACTTTGCACAGTTTGTCACAAAGTCCTTGGCCTGTCTTTTAACAGTCATGTTTAATCCAAGAGAAGAATTTGCTGCCAACATGTTCTTGATTTTGTGGCTACAGCACTTTTTGGAATTAAGGTTTACAACTAATGGTACTGTGTTGGCTGATTTCTAACATGTTTTTGAGCTACTTATTGGAAGGTTAAAGTTATGGGCAAAAACTATGCATATCCCTGTGTCCATATCTAAATTGACAGAGACAAAGAAAAAATTGCTTTGACAAAGTCTTGACAAAGTCTATTTACTATTTGCATGCATACTCTTTAACAGAATAATCATATTTTCAAATAGTACAAGTTTCAAAACGGCTATTTTTTCCTTTCATAGGAAGAGAAATATAGGGAGAATAAAAGCCACATTTCCCAAATACAGACATCTCAGTGTGTTCTGTGATTCATTCACTCCATGGTGTGTGGATGTAAGGCAATTATCCCCACTAAAATCAATGTTAATAAACTTTCTTTACTTATTCAGGTCTATTTTTTATCTTTATAATTAGTAGCAGTTTATCAATAAAATGTGAATTACTTATATCCCCTAATATAGGAGTTTAGAGTAGGGGAGGATACTCTCTGCAACAGCAGAGACAGGAAGGCTTTTGGAGCAAGTGATTGATAGTAGGAGCCAATGTGTCTCCATTATACATGGAAAAACAATAACAAAAGGAAAAGGAAAACAAATAGGAATCTGGCACCTGAAATACCCAGTTAGTAATGTTCCATTTACATCCAAACAGATATAATCTTCATCTACACCATGCAAATACAGCTTTGTTTAAGAGTAAGACTTTCTTTTATAAACTATAGGCATGAGTTCCACTTACACTTCTGTTTGCTTTAGCCACATCCTAGCATATTTGATTTTGATAGGTGTTTGAGACTGATTTTCTACAAAACATATCAAAAGTGATTCACCAATTTATTTATTTTGCTTTTAAACAAAATAAATTAAAAAGCACATTTGACATAGCAGATACAAAATGAAAGAATAAAAATGAATAAATAAATAAATAATGTAGAGACTTAAATAACTAAAGCTTTAAATTGTCATACCAAAAGAGAAAAATCTGATTTGCCATTCTCTGTTTCCGGTTGGAGTATCCTTCTGGTTGGAGTTATCTTAGATGAACAGAAGTGAGGTGACTTCAAATGGAGTGGAATAGAGGTAGGAAATTATGCCTGCAAAGAATTGAATATAGCTGCAGGAACTGAGGGTAAGGTTATCACATATTGTGCTGTATTTCTTAGGTCTCCTCAGCCTTTTCTTTCTCCTTCCCATATGTATTCTTCTGTCTAATTCTGCTATGAGAATACACTTTAAAATAAATAAATAAATAAATAAACAAAACACAACTTCCTGCCCTTGGCAACTGCATGTTTGGATACAGTTTATGAACAACCTTTCACAAACCATCCCCTACAAGACTTGCAAATTCTATTCAGTGTGCAATAGCTCATGCAAACTCCTGACACCAGAGACTGTTTTAGTGACATATAACAGTGGTCATGATCAGAACAGTGAGGTTAGCAAGTTTCCTTTTTGAAGTGAATCCTGGGATCATAAATGTACACCTGGACAGGTAAGCTGATATACTGGTGATAAGTTTCAGCACTCTCCATCTCATACCATTCCATGCAGCAAAGTTATAGTGTTTCAGTGTTCAGACTAGATGGAAAGCCATATGGAGGGATGTAGGGAGCCTTTAACTTTGATTGACTCTCTGATCAGGTCCTATGATCCACCTCTTCCTTGCAAGTTTGAAGTCTCCCATGGAGACATATGCCCAGCTCTTTGAGATGATTTGAACCATGACTCTTGACCCTCATGACCATGATTTGAACCAAGACCTCCACTCTTATTATGTTCTGAGCTTTTTCTCTTCCTCAAAAATATATTGCTCCTCTGACCAAGTGTCACCTTTTGATATTATAAAAATAAATAGATAAATAAATAAATCCAAACAAACAAACAACAACAACAACAAAATAAGGTTTTTGTGAAGGTCAGTGCATAAATAATGTTCTTAAATAGTGTTACTGCCATTGGTGGTCCAAATAACATGGCAATACAAAACAAGACAAAATTGCTCTAAAAAGGACATGAGAAAATAGTGCACAAGTGTCTTTATTCTAGTATCAGGACAGAGTATAGTTACTACTCAGGTAGACCCCAACAGAATGATTTACTGAGAAATATTCTCAGAATAGACTATAATGATCTTCCAAAATGAGGCTGAGCCACAGAGCTGTGTTTACCATTATCTTTGGTGGCATCTTTGTTGTTTAGTAAGAATTGTGTTTTTACTTCTCTCTCAGTAGTATTTCTTTACTGTATTCAGTGGTCTAATTTTACAAACTTGTGGGAATTAAGTATCTCTGGAGTTTCTACTCTTGATTTCAGTTTACCTGTGTCATTTTAAATACGTAAAGATTGCTTTCTCTCTGAGAAAGTATGAATCATTGATTCAGTTGCATTCAACAAGCTCATGCCATTTTGACACCTGCCAAGATTAGATGAATGAAAAGATACTTTATTTTCAAAAACTCACCCCTCAACTTGTCAGTAATCTGCTTTAGTGTTCGATTTTGCCCATTTCAGTTAATCGCTAAGAATTATTACTGGAACCTGATTTTGTAAAAATAAATAAACAAACAAATAAATGAATAAGGAAAGGGAGAGGAGAGGAGAGGAGAGGAGAGGAGAGGAGAGGAGAGGAGAGGAGAGGAGAGGAGAGGAGAGGAGAGGAGAGGAGAGGAGAGGAGAGGAGAGGAGAGGAGAGGAGAGGAGAGGAGAGGAGAGGAGAGGAGAGGAGAGGAGAGGAGAGGAGAGGAGAGGAGAGGAGAGGAGAGGAGAGGAGAGGAGAGGAGAGGAGAGGAGAGGAGAGGAGAGGAGAGGAGAGGAGAGGAGAGGAGAGGGAGAATACAGCTAACACAGCATGGTATTTGGGAACTAATTTAGCATAAATAAGTCATTAAGAGGAAAAAATGTAGACATGAAATTTATGAAGTTTCCAAGTAGCTTGTTAGCATTCATGAGAGTGGATCTTCAGGAATTATCATGTCACACAGTTAGATCACAGTCTAGATGAAGGATTCTGTATGTCAATCAGTAGAACTGTAATCACTCCCCCCCCCCCAAAAAAAAAAAAAAAAAAAAAAAGATGTCTTAGTCTGGTTTCTGAGATTAACAAACTCTGAAGGAATTTAGAACTTTAAAGGCAAAGGGGCACAGGGGCTTAATGTCTTATTTTTTAATTCTGCTAACAAGAAGTTTTTAAGAAGACATGCAGGCTTGCCGATGTAAGGATTGTTATTAGAAAGGGTAAGATTCCCAGCATGAAGAGCAAATGTCCACAGGAAAAAAAAAAAAAATAACAACAACAAAAACAACAACAGAAAACACTTTGGCTCTGTGCTCTTTTCCTATACATATATTGCACAAAATACCACTATACACAGAGCAGGCTGACAGAGTAAAATGCCAGTACTCTCTCCAAGATGTCTTTGATATTCATAAAGATGCCATCTTCATTTAAAAAAGAATAAAACCTGTCAATATGAGAAGAAATACAGCTTCATAAAAGGATAATTAACTAGGTCACAGCGTAGCAAAAAAAGACCTGCAATTACTGTATTGAGTGCATTTAGGAAAGATGCATTGTGACAGTCATTGCAGACGTAACAGGGCTTAATAAAGGAAAAAATCATCACAAAATGACAGTGAAAACTTAAAAATAGAAATATGTTCAAAAGTTTTAAAGTATCTAAACTTCCAAACAGAGACTTAAATGTCAAAAATAACAAGTGGCCTAATTTCAACTAAAGAGATGTTAATGCCTCTGGTGAATAAAAAAAAAAAAAAAAAAAAAAAAAAAAAAAGGCTGTAGCTATTAAATCATTTTGATTAACTTTTTGATGTTTTTATGCATTCTTTTCTTCTTCTATCATTGCAGTGGAGATATAACACAGGAAACATGCTCTGCGCTTCTGGTGCTCTAGCTGCTCATAAGGCAGTGGTTACTAGACACTTTAAATCTGCAAATGCACAGAAAGACACAAAAATACACAAAAAGACAAGAGTTCCTTCATTTCTCATTTAAACTTTTTTTCCTCCCAGGTTTTCATTTCACAGGGATGGATCACAGGTCTTACTCAACTGAAAATTAAGTCAGTAAAGAAGACCTGGTTGCCTTAACATAGGCACTAATAAAGTCTGTACAAGGGTGGTAGAAGGAATGTGCACCTAGCACAAAGATGTGTGAAGTTCCAGCTATTTTCCTTTTTAATTTATCCTTCAGATTTTTTTTTTATTATTATTAAATATTTTAATTCTCCTTTTACAATATAATATATGTAAACACATCTCTTCTTGCCTTTCCTCATTTTATTAAACAAATAAGCAAATTGGACTATGCATTTCCAGTGCTTTTATATGGTTTTCCCTGGCTTTGGAGAATATGTGTGTCTAGTGCATAGTCAACAAGGCTTAGAGGCTAACAAAACTTTCTGAATCTGTTGTGTGCTTCAGGAAAAACACCAGTGAAAATGACACATGATGTATTCACTCTGTTTATGAGATGAAATTAGAAGCAATTCCCTAAAAGGCCACTGTCCACAGGACAACAGTCTATCCCATACTGGACTTTATCAGTAAGTCATACAATCCACAGAGTCTTCTTTCCAAAGTAGCTAGCAACAGATCCTGCATAGGAAGAAGCCAGAAAGTTCAGAATAAGAAACAGCACAGATGTTTCCTAATCTTTAAATCTGAAAGATTTTCTTAAAGAGTTTGTTTATACTAATGCTCTTTCTGTTAGCACTAATGGGTACCCAAACCACCTTGTAAACACCTGTATTTTAAGTATCTAGTGCAGTATCTCTCCTAAAGTATAAATGCCTTTATATGTATTCAAAAGTGAAAAATGTCTGCAGTGTCTTCAAAGCTAGTCCACATATACAAAGTATCTACCGTGTTCACAGGTTTGCTTTATGAAGGACAACAAAAATCTTTTTTGCTCTATATATGTATTTATGTTACATATACAAGGGAAAATATGGACTTACTTTAGAAAGAGCACCCTTTGAATCTTTCTTTTTCTCATGAAAATGTTGTAATGAGTGGCAAACTAAGCATTACATGGAAAAGGGTAATGGGTGTGTGTGGGGGTGTATTTATTTATTTATTTTAAATCCCCCATCATTCTAGGACATATAACAAAGATAAGGAAATCATCCATTATCACACTCATAATTTCATAGATCCTGCCACTGAAGTTTCCCTGCCCCTCTGAAGTTTCATTAACTTATCTTTCAATCTTTCTTCAGAGGCTCCTGTCATGAGACTCCTGTTAGAATTTTTTATTTTTTTTTTCTGATTTTATGCTTCTATTTTGAGGTGGGATTGCTTGTTTCTGGGTAGACTATTCCAGTTGAGTGTGTAGCTTTGGCTATGCAGAAGACATTTCTATGTCATTTCCCAACATTTGTGCATCCATCTGTTGTCTTTTTCAGACATAACCATAAAGAAATCAAAGGACAGCAACACTCCCCCCCCCTTTTTTCTTTTTTTCTTTTATTCTTTCTTTTTTTTTTTTTTTTTTTTTTTCCCCCTGGGATATCATATATTGGATGTAAAATCCATCTTGGTATAAGTAGTTCAAATTTGCTTTTGAAAGGTTTATTTCTTTAAATTCTTCAGCACCAAATTTCACTCTCCATTCAGCAAATTGTCAGCTCAGATGAAGTTTAGAATGTCCTTCTTTTTCACTTGATTAACTTTTTTTTATTCTTTCTTCACACTTGATTCCTAATTGTCTAGCCCTGTTTCTAATTTATTAATGCATTGTTAAACAAAACAACATATATTGCTTTGTTTATATAACAAAACGTGTTATGTTTATATATTGTGTGTCATATATTTTTATCAACATACATGACACCCTGCTCTTAACCTTTTGTACTGATGAAATTTGATTCTTTTTTTTCCTCTCCTTCTTTCCCCTTACTCAGGTTGTAAATGTGACTGTATACTGTGTGACTCACAAGCAATAATAATCTATTTATTACCTACCTTTTTTATAGACCTCATTAATAGATTTTTGAAGGGCTAAATAAATTGTCACCAGGATCACGTTTTCATTTTTATATTCAGGAATAATTTGGATTCATTAGAGAGAGAATTTACCTTTGCAGAAATCAGTCACATCAGCCTTCCTCATATGACTACTTTCAGTTTGTTTTATTATTCCATTTTTAATTATTGCCATAACCAATTTATTAGCTTTTAAATATGTCTGTAGCTTACTTGACAGAGCCTCTGGATGACTCAGGGAATCATTCTGAAATATAAGCTAGAATATTTTCTACTCTCAAATCATCTAATGTATTATGCATTATTACAATCTATGACAGACTGTATAACTGACTATTATGTTGTTTCATTCTTAAACTCTATGTTAATATTCCAACATTATATTTTATTTGCTGAACAAACTGTAGCAAAAACAAATGAAAATAAATGTGAAGGGCAAATCTCTGCATCTCAGTTTTTCCCTGATGTTAGTGACCTATGCAAATTGTTAGATGTGTCAGCATATAGTTGCAGATAGACTTGACCCCATGTAGCATATAAAATCATCTAAGTAAAACTGCAAATAAGTAAATATTTGAAAATCTGGGAACAAACAACACCTTTGTTCAAAGATGAAAAGTTCCCTTTAAAACAGCTTGCTGAAATATCATTGTTGCGTAATTCTGGCAAACCTTTATGAAAAGAAAAAGGATACAAACAAGCTATTGTGATGGCAAAGTTAAATAAATACAACTCCATAAAAGTAATCTGATAGTGATTTAGTGCATAAATTACAAGCTCATCTTGTTTCAGTTGCATGTAACACTTCTGCAATATCACTGGGGAAGAGAGAGTATCTTTTTGGTTGTCATTATTGCATACCAATCAGCAAAGGAATACAAACGAAATGTGAAAAACAGTCAGTCCAAAATCCTATGATTCTCCCTGAGATGACACTATACATGTATTTAACAGAGTATCTCTGCAGGCATGTTTTAGTTATAATGCAATGAAATTGATATTATTGTCTAACATATTAGTATAAGAAGAGTATATAATATAGTATAACAATAACAGTATATAATAGTATAATAATAACAGTATAGAAGTTTAGACAAAACATTTGAAATTGAGATAGCATCATATAATCAAATGAGATCAAATAGAAGGAACTTTGTAGCAAGGACCGCACATTACAGTGCAGTGTTTTATTCAGTTTCCCATGATATTATATTGAACAGTGAAAGCATGTTGATATATCAGATAAAAATGTATATTTTAGATTACTAAATATTATGGGAATCTGGCAGAGGAAAAACAAGGGCTAGGGCTACTTCTCTTAATGGAGACAGAAACTAGTACAGCCACTCACGGTCTAGTGTCACGCTCATCATGCAACTGGATAAGTGTATTTTTGTGGGCTGAAAATGAAACCTAGTGTGATCTGTCTGTGATTTTCACCTCAGATATCCCTATGAGACTGATATAAACCAAAAGCTTTGTCCCTGGATTAAGTATACAGAATTAATCCCAGTATTAGACAGACCCTTTGAAGATAAAGTGACATATACATTGTATATACTATTAAAATCAGCTATTCCTTTTGCAGAAGCATATGCTAACACTGAAATATGGCCACTTTTCAGAAGTAGTCACAGAGAAATTCCTAGGTCTTCTCTTGAATTACAACATTTGGATACATTTATTTTTTTCCTTTCCAAGGTCTGCCAAGTCCCCATTTGTGAGAACATGTTAGTCCACTGGTAACATTTAAACAGATTGGGAAAAGTAAACATTTGTATTTCTGAAATGCAACAGAAGAAAAAGGAAGGGAAGAAAAAAGGAAGGAAGCATATAGAAAGTTAACAGAACTGTGTATTATTCGCATCTTGCCCACTTGAGTGAGGCAAACATGCTCCACGTAAGCAAAATAGATGTTTTCTGTTCTACTTTACAGAAGTAGAATTTCTCGAGCACTATTAACACTATAAATGCTTGGTTGATTATCTAGACATCTAGACTTACCTTTTTTATTATTTTTTTTTTTCTATTTAAAATCTAATACGTCTTTTATATGTTCCAAACTTGCAATGAATCTTTACTTCTTTAAGCCAATTAATCTTGATTCTTGGTCAGTTAGAACAAACAAATATAAAGATGGGATATTGAACAGTTATTCCTTTGAAGACAAGATAGATCTATGACATCTACCTGATTTTGTGTGCCAGACCAGCCAGTCATGTCTGATGCAGAGTGGAAGAGGGGATCCATCAGGCTGTCCCCAGGATAGTATAAGGGAGGTACCACCTTGAGAAAGCCTTAGTCTTAGATCATGAGATTTGAGACTTGGTAGTAGATCAGCCTCAAGAGCTTTGGAATGATGGGATTAGCTTACGCTCATCAGCTACTGCTGGTGATGGCCTTGAACAACCCATAGTAAAGAGCCCCTGCAGTGCTTATTGTGCTCTCACAGAAAGTATGATTTATCAACTTCACGATGTGCATGATCAAAAGCTGATGTCACAGATCTGACTAAAATGTCTTCACCTCCTTCCCATAGATAACCCCCAATATATGCCCCCTCCCAGGCAAGGTTCTAGCTGGGTTAAAGCCAGTTTTTCATGCATCTGTGTGACTTCAAATTAGGGATGTGTAAGCAAAAAAGGAGAACCTGCTATCAACTGCTTTTAGGCTCAGACACTCACCCTGTTTGGATGTCTTACGTTCAGGTCAGAACAACAGCATGTAAATCTGAAGGCTTTATGACAAAATATATATTAAAAGCAAAGGAAAAATGTGTGACAACTTAAGAACACTGAGAGTGGCAATAGTGCAGTGGCATCTCCAGAATAGTTCCTCGGTTCAAAAACAAGAAAAAAAAGAGAAAGACCAACCTGTTTAGTCTCTAGGTAATTTGCAGAACAATAATATTCTTAGTTTCAAATGAACATTAAAATAAATTTATGTGATTTAGACAGAATTCTGTCTGCACAATCACGATGAAAATTCAGCACCAAAGCTGAATAAGTCTTATGCCTAAAAAGGGTATAGTTCCAAATGGAAAGAGAAATTCAAGGCATAGGAAGCTATTTCTCTGCATATGAGCATTTGACAACTCCGCTCATCTGCCAGAAATCTTTAGCAGCTGTTAGCTGTTGCAAGTTGGTCAGAGGTCCTCTGGGCCCATAAGGGTTGTCTCTTCTGAACAACACTAGATGTTTGTGGGCAGAAAAAGTCAAGTTTTTAATTTAAGGAAGCAAGGGATATGAAAAGAGAGATTATCTCGGCCTCCTGCATACACTGCTAGCCAGCAGTATCAATTTTCTGAATAGCATCATGTTGAGCTGATTAATATAGAGTATCATCACCTTAATAATGGTGGAGAACAAAGATGAACACAAAGACTTTTCACCTTGACAAGTTATTTTGTCCATGAATGCAGATATATTTTTTGAATATAACATTAAAACAGGCCCCTGCCCATTGCAAACTGACTTAAAGTCAGTGGTCCTAAGATCCTTAGATCTTCCAGAGGAGCTGATCAGACACTTTAAGGATTAATAATTTGTTTTATTATAATCACATCTCCTGGTTTGTACATTTTAATATATTGTCTGAGTAGATGACTATTAAGCTCTCAAAATCGAAAGCTAATATTCCCTTGTTATTTATTTTATTTTTACTAGGCTACTTATATCTATAATGATTTATTTAACCTCCAGTTTCCTCACCCAAAGGGATGTTTATGATCTTCCAAATAAAGTTTATTTGCAATATTAAGTAAAAGCTAAGAGTGAATATTAATACAGATGATGACTTAAGGTTTGAGGATATTATAGAAAATGGTAGTTAATCATTATGATGAACCCACTTGATTGGATGGCTAACCATCAGAAAGATAGGGTTGACAGATTGGGGTTTTTTACAATATTTACACCTTGTAGAACCTTCATTTATTTTGTAAGATTTCCCCTATATAAGTGTCTAACTTCTCTTAAATATTACAAAAGTGATGGGGAGGCACTGATGCTGTAGCAATTGCTCTGTAGCAATTTCTCCATAATGAAAGCAACATATTTGTATTAGTAGCTGGCATATCCACATTTCTCTTGTCTTTTCCAATATAAACAATGATGATATGAGTAAAGCAGCTTATCATTCTTCTCATTTGTGTTTGGTTATAAGAAATCTTGTTATGTAGTGTACAAATTTAAGCTGAGATCAAAAGTGTTCTGGCAAATAAATTTCAATCTTGGCATACCTGTCCGCTATCTTCAAGTAAACTAGAATGCGCGTCTTTCAAATTATATTATTTATAAGAGATTCATATGAAATTTTAATATCCTAGTAAAAAAGGAAATAAACAAGTTTAGCTATTTAATTTACCATTGTTTTGAAACACTAAAAGGTTTTGTCTCTTAATATAATATTTTTCATTCACTGGCATAAAGATCTCCTAGACAGACATTATTATATTTATCTTATGATATTCCAAACATGCAGATACAGAAGGCATTAATTATAATAAAACATAAATAAGAACAAAGGTCAAAATACCCACCAGACAGCTGTGTTTGTTCCCAAATTACTGTAAATTTCAGGCATAAGTTTCCATAATATGAAACAGACATTCTCATTTCCTACTGCAGTGTTTTAACATGAGGAATTAAAAAAATGCACATAGAATGGAATATCTGGAAAATATAATGTCTGTTCTACAGGAAGCTCAGATTGTTAATCTATTTTCATTCGGGATCAGATAAATAGAAAGAAAGAAAAAAAAAAAAAAAAGAATATATACATAGTGTGTGTGTGTGTGTGTGTGTTTGTGTGCATTTACAAACCAACTATTCCACAAAGCAGAATGGTTTTGCATCAATACTAATGTAATGAAATACAAAAGAGCATGACCTGTATTTAAACAAATGTTTAATGAACAATACTTGTCTGTATAAGCAGAATGACAATAGTTTCTGTAGAAATAAATGTTTGAACCTTACTGAAAATTAAGATTACACCAGTCAAAATTGTTTGATTTGATAATGTTGCAATAAAGTGAAAATGATAACCATTTTTACATTGCTATTTTTGTCCATTGAAACTATTCAGGAATTATTATATAGTATATCAAGTATCATCTTACTCTCAACCATCCACATATTCCAAAACCTCTGTTTTGTTATATGCTTTCAAGTAATACTTAATCACCTGACTGCACCACTGACTCTCATTGGTGAAACCATCCTGCAAGGTTTGATCTTCATCTCATTATCACATCAGTTCATTATCTCTGCACTACTTGTGTGCTTAGCCAGTCCTATTCAGAGCAGAACTGAGAATGAAGGTTGGTAGAAGAGAAATGTCACCAGCAGTCCCACAGCTCTCATGGACAGAAGGGTATACATACAAAATACATAGTGCACATACAAAATGTGGTTTTCCTGAAGTCAGACAGTCCTTACTTCTCAAAACTGACAAAATTCCTGTGGGAGCTCACTTTCATAACACTACCCATGTCAGATTTAATCAGATCTTGTACCAGTTAGCCATCTGTATTTTGGTTGTTTAGTCCGTAAAATGCACTCATAAACTGTCTAAATGACATCTCTGTAAAACATGACATCTCAGGTCCTGATGCCCAAAGTAGGCTCTGAGGTTGACCCATGTGTTTCCTAAAGAGACACTGTCACTCAAACTAACACATAATACCCTGGTGATCCAAATGTAAAAAGCTTTTCAGAAACTGCACTGAACAGACAGTAGATTAGTTGGTAGGTGACAGTAGCTATTACTTCCCTGATGTACAGTATGCATAAGATTTAAAGTGAAATTTACAGCAAAGGCTTCTTCACAAAAAGAAATGTGTGCGCTCTTCTGAGGTTTCTCGTTGTTGTCATGAAATCCACAGTTACGCTAAGATCTAATCACCTTATTTCCTGTATAAACTGATATATTCATCTTTGTTTGGCCAACGTTTGGGATGTGTTCTGAGTGGACAAGTGGGCAAGTATTTGGGCAAGTAAAGTCTTAGAAGGTTTTCCAGACTGCTACTAACCACTGATCATTTTTCACTAATTAAGGCTACTACTAACAAATATTATTTTTAAATTTAAAAAAAAAAAAATATCATAGAAAGATTGAGATGGAAACCAGAAAAGACAACATTATCAACTGTGGTAATATCATAGAATAGACAATTCACTGAGTTAAAAAAAAAAAATATATATATATATATATATATATATATATATATATATATATATATATATATATATATATAAAACAACAACATCAACAACAACACCAGCAAGGAATTTAAGCATGTAACCTAACTTGAAATGCAAATATAATGCTTTTAAATAGTTCATACTTTCATAGCTCTGTGAATTAGGCAGATATTTAGAGATTTGACATGCAGAGAAGGTACCACCCATTGCATATAGGCAACATGTTGCATATGAAAATCTTTTAATGGCAGAAAATCATATGCTGTGGTTGTTTTACCCAACTGGGCAGCTGAGCTCCACCACAGCCATTCTCTCGCTTCTCCTCCTTAAAGGGAAAGGGGGAAAATACGATGAAAAGGGCTCAGGGGTTGAGATAAAGACAGGGAGATCGCTCAACAATTATTGCAACAGGCAAAACAGACTGCGTAGGGCCATTAAAAAAAAATAAAAAATAAATTAAAAAAAAAAAATTACTGATTACTAACAAGCTAGAGAAGTGAGAAAAAATGAAAACAAACTAAAACCACCTTACCCCCACTCACCCTCTTCCACCTTCTCCCCCAGATTGGAGCTGGTGAATGGGTGAATGGTGGTTGCAGTCAATCTACAGCACTTCAGAACTTCACCACCACCGCTCCTTCATGGTCACTCTCTTCCCTTGCTCTAACACGGGGTCCCTCACACAGGACACAGTCCTTCCTGAAATGATCCTGCATGAGCTTCCCACAGGCATCAGCTCTTCAACAACTGCTCCAGATATGGCTCCATACCACGGGGTCCATCCCTCAGGAGCAAACTGCTCCAGCCTGGGTCCCCCACAGGCTGCAGCTCCAGCCATGTCACCTGCTCCTGCATGGGCTTCTCTCTATGGGCTATAGCTCTGGCCTGGAGTCTGCTCCACTGGGGCAGTCTGCTCCACAGGCAGCAACCTCTTTCAGGTCAGACTCACCAGCTCCACTGTGGGTTTCTCCACAGGCTGCAGTGTAGAGAGATCTGCTTTGCCTTGGGACCCATGGGCTGCAGGGGACCAGCCTGCTTCACCAGGGGCCTCTCCACAGGCTGCAGGAGAATTTCTGCTCTGGTGCCTTAAGCACCTCCTCCACCTCCTTCTTCACTGACTTTGGGGTCTTCAGGGCTGTTCCTCACTTCTCACTGTCCCAGCTGCTGTTGTGCGACAGTTTTTTGTCCCTTTTCTTAAATCTGCTTTCACAGAGGTGCAAAAAGCGTTGCAACGCACTGACAACAGTGGGTCCATTTGGAGCCAGCTGAAACTGCCCCTTACCTAACATGGGGCAGCTTCTGGATTCTTCTTGCAGAGGCCACCCCTGTAGCCCCCTGCTACTAAAACCTTGACACATAAACCCACTACATGTGCTAAAACTGAGGCTGACGTGAAGAGAAAAAGAGATTTTTCTCAGCACACTGATTATTTACTGGTGTTGTCAATGAGTCAGCCTGGGCTGGGAACTACTGGAGTGAAAGAGAAAGTGTGTTTCTTGGTCCAGTTCTGCTGAAAAACCCCAAGTTACTTAATTATTCCATGGACATTCTTGAAAAAATCAATTGATTAGTCAGTCTCAGCCTGACGTACACCTCAGTATACATAAAGACTACAGAATTTAGCCCAAAAAACTCACAAGCTTTGGTAGTAGTTGACCTGGACTGGTATCACGCTCTCTTAAGGCAATATTGTAACTTTCTTTATCTCAGTAAGGTACAGTTTCCTGATGTGTTTGAAAATGGCAATGAACAGAATGCCTCTGAAGTTCATGAGGGGCCTTTTCCTTTTAAACAGGCATGTGAAATTATTAAGTTGTTCTGTGTTTGAAGACTTCATTTTCCTACTGAGGAATAAATATGGTAGCAACACATCAACACAAAGCAGTTAAAATATATTAAATTCATAGAATTTACTATTGTGAGAGACAGTTTCTGTTGACTTCTCTCTTCCTACTTTCTTTCCCTCCCACCATCCTCCACATATACACACTAGGAGTTCTTTGGTGATATCTAGATTCCTTTTTGTATTATTATTTTGACAATCTAGCTAGTAACATCATTTTTTTTTTTTTAAGTAATTTTCATGGAAAATAGCTAAACAGACATTTCACAGAAATCTCACACTGTTCATTTAGGTAACAGCAGTCAGGAACGAGGGGGGAAGGGGCAGAAGAGAGCTCAATTAATCTCCTGAAAAGTGAGAAGAATTGTCAGCCATAGAGAAGGAAACTGATTGAGCTTTTCCATTCTCCTTTGCTGATATCTCTCATGCAGTGTGACTCAGATATTTCAGTCTATATACTCAATCTGTTTGGACAGAAATTTGGTTATTTAGAATGTGCATATACATGCACATGAGTGGGAATGAAAGGGAGAAATACTGTGAGCATATATGAATAGCAAATACACTGTTATCTCCCCATCATTTTTGTATTCTCAGTAAATCATAATCACATGATTAAAATTAATTTTGCCTGGTTGCACAGCTAGTATAGTGACTGGGGTATGATCACCCAGCATAATGCTCTACCTAGCTATACTGCACACTCTGGGAATGGCAGTTTTTGGCTCCTCAGTAGGCAAATAATTCGACAGTTTACCTAAAAGTTCTGTCCAATGGTTTTTTAAGACCAGAAAGAATTACTCCAAGAAACAGTCTACCCCCATGTATGATAAGAGACACAAAATATCTGGACTGCTATTCCCCTTGCAGAGACAAAAATAACCGTGTTCTTCCTGATGTCCTGAGAGAAAAAGCACATGCTGTGCTCCTAAAAGAGCACAGAAATCTCAAAATTTCCCACAAACAACCTTGCCTTCTTCCTCTTAACCCTAAATCCATTTATTATCTATAATGATTTGACAAGCAAATGCATTGTACTGCCTGTTTATTTGTGAAGTGCTAATTTCTTTTCTTGCTAAAATTTGTTATTTGTGATGGGTGGTTGGTATTGTTTTCTGTTTCCAGACTTTGGCTTGACATCTGTAAAGTGGAAATAAAATGAATGTCAAATAGTGAATTACTCTGGCTAATTAATCATTAATAATTAATAATTAATAATATATTTATTTTATCATATTATTATTCACTACTTAAAAATGCCAAAAAGATTTTGGTTATGATATTTCTGGGTAGGCACCCATGCATATGAATACAGATACATAAAGCCAGTGTTCACTCATGCACTTTTCCAAAAGTGTAATATTCAGTATATGCCTATAGGAAAAAAAATAGATTGGGTTTATTTAGGTGGGAAAAATTACCATTAAACCCTCCTGAAATTTGGTAGTTATATTTTTGTATATGAAAGATGACCTAATTATTCTGTCATGCATTTTTTTTTTTGCATTATATCTTGTCTAATAGCCAGGACTGTACCTCTATCAAATATAGAATTCTGTTAATAGTGAAAAAGAATACATACATGTATTTAGATTTATGCAGTTATTTAATGTGTATGTGGTTGCCCCGATGCTTCAATAATCCAATTTATCTGAGTATTTTCCCTTTATTTTCTTTTCCTTGCTACAAAAATAAAAATAAATAATAATAAAAAAGAACACATTATTTTTCTGTCCTTTGAGATCAGTCTGACAGATTTCTATTAGCAACTATGATTTTTCAAAGGTTTTCAAAACTACTGTAAATACAAGCCAATCTCAATTATTATTCTGTTATATGCTTGCAAAATATATACAAGATCATAAGATGTAGCCAAAATTACAAAATTAAGAAATACAAAAGCTATGTAGTGTATTATTTTTCTGTTTGTTTAGAGTGCCATGTCCTGAATTCACAAAATATCTAGTAATAAAAATTATGCTTTTATCTTCTGCAGTTCTGATTTTGTGTGAAAATTGCTAAAGATTTTCTCTTGTTTCTTGTAAAAAACGATAAATGTGTGTTCATATATTTTCTCTATAGTTTGTATATCTTTCCCAATCTTCTAACTCAGTTTATTTCAGTTCTTGTTGGGAGTTCAGTTTTGGTTTTGTTTGTATGTTTTGTTTTAACTGAGGATATCATAAAGTGACCATCCTGTCTGTTGCTGCCTCAACCCCTCTTTGACCCTTCAAATGTAATCCAAGACATATTTTATTGACTTGAATCTTCATAATGTGTGGATTTGGAAGGCCAATAATTTTGCTCCAGAAAACTTAATATGAAGTCTGGAGAACTTTCCCTGTCTCTGGCTATTTGATGCATGGTCTTCTCTCCTCCCCACCCTTCCATCCTTTCTCTCTTCAGTAAAAGACAATAAAAGTGCAGATAGCAAAATGAAAGAAGACTGAATATGACACCATAATACCAATCAGAATCAAAATCAATGTATATCACCCTGAAGTAGAAAATATAAAACATATGGGAGGTAAACAGAGAATAAAAATGTGCATTTATGAACTTTTCATTGGCTCCTAATTTTGCTACATTTTCTTGTTCAGAACAAGTCCTGTCAACTATAATTTGAAATACAGTATTTTTTAGCTTTAGACTTTAGGAAAAAAAAAAAAAATCAGGTCTTGGAAGCTTAGTAACAAGACACTTCTTTTATTGGTGAACATTTTCCTGGACTTTATAAGGCAGACCAACCTTTTCCTGTATGACCACACACATACACACACCTGTCAGTGCTTAGATAGTGCATTTTTGTGTGATAAGTGGTTTCTAACAGGCTACAAGAGATGTTATAATTCTAGATTTTGGGGTTGCTTTTTTTTTTTTTTTTTTATACTATTTTTTAACTTACTTTGATTTGGTGCTATAGGACTTTAAAAAGGAAGTCTATATTTTGAAAGAGATTATGCCAACTCAGAAAGACAAAAGTTTTATTGTCCCTATGTCCTCAAATAAGATCTTCTGTACCTTTTGTCAATGACCCCAAATTTGCTGAAGTAATTTTAAAGACTTCCCATACGTGCCAGTTAAACAGTATTATAGAGACATACTCCTGAAATAAGTTATTTATCTGTCTCAACATGCCATAAAGTATGTAAGAAAGAGAATATTTTGTTAATGCTTGAGTTGAGGATGTATTGTTTGCTAGGTTGCAAGTGTGAGGTATTGACATGGAAAAAAAAAAAAAAAAAAAAAAAGCAGGAATATTTAATATTTTAATAAAAAGAAATAATTTCTTAATTAAATATGTTTCATATATCACCTTGTTATCTATGTTAGGTAGATCCAAAATAGGCAGGTCTAGACTGTTCTAGGCAGGTCTAGACTGTTCTAGGCAGGTCTGAGATCAAGAAGGTACATCTGTGAATATTTATCTGTTATCTGTTATCCAAGCCAGAGTTTTCCTGTCTCCAACCAATAGATTTTGCTCAATTAGAAATTAAATATTAAAAAAAGAAGAAGAAGAAAAAAGAAAGAAACAAACAAGCAAAAAAACCACTATTTATTTTATTCAATCAATATAACAATTGAAGCATTAAAAGCGTGGGGGGAGATATAGCCAATACTGGGAAAACCACTTGCTGTTGAGAATTGAGTTTATTTAAGAAAAATAAATACACACACCATTTAATTCTCCTTCTAATTAATCATTTATTGTGGATAAGAACGCTCTGTAAGCAATTAAAATTTAATTTGTAATGAAAAAATCTTGTTCTATAGAGTGCAGTAGGCAAAAGCTACTATGAAGAAATAATCATAAACCATAGATTAGTGATAAAGGCTTTACTTTATTACCTAGCAACCTTACCCACACCTGCCACCACTGCAAACAAGTAAGATAAAAGTTTTGTGATTCTGGGACTACTACATTCAAATTAATTATACACATTAAACCACTACTGACACTAGTAAAAATTGTAATGGATGAAAGGAAATGTGCTGAAACCTACCAAAACCCTCTGCTAGATTGCTCCTTTTTGCTCCTTTCAGGTGTCAGTTTTTGAATTTAAATTTTTGATGCTTGAAGACTTAATCTAAGTTTTTGTTGTTGTTGTTGTTGGTTGTTTGTTTTGTTTTGTTTTTTCTTATGAACGTGTATAGAAAGAAAGAAAATAACCAGCTACCTTTATGTTTTATTTGAGCCCATGATAAAGCTGTTAGTAAGCTTTTGGGATATTTGGAATGAATACAGAAAGTAAATTTTAATTATGTAACAGCACAAATAGCAACTATATAACCAATAAATAATACACTTCAAAAAATGATAAATAGAAAATAAAAGAATCAGAAACAGACAAACCTCTCTTGTACTCAGTCATAGAGGTGTTTCACCAGCTCCATAAGCTTCTATCCAATCTGTTTTTATATGATCACTTGTGAAGCTTTTCTGTGTCAAAAAGGCTGTTTAATTCTTCTAAGATCATTGCTTAAAGACACAAGAAACTAAAATCAACGTTTAGTTTGCTTTTATTTATAAATACCAATAGTAATAATAGTGTTATCACTACAACTATGCAGCCATGGTTACACAGCTTCAGGTGACAACATCTTTATTGTGTTTCTCTTTGCTCCCAGAAGTAGACATTGGACCTCAATGTTACAGATTTAGCTCCTAGTCTACAGCTGTTCATGTTCACGAACTGTAATGCTGTAGACTGGATAGGGTTTTATTTGAAGGGAAGCAGCACCATCTATTGCAACCTGAAAGCTTAGCACCAGAAAATATAAAGAATAGAGCTGGCTTGAGGCCAGTTTGAAACTATTTATTGCATTTGTTTTTGTAAGGTTTTCCCAAAGGAGGTTCAGATTATGGTTTGTATATGATAAAGTATAGGGACAGGAGTGTGCTGCATGTTTATGTAATAAAAATATGCATCTAAGACAGATACCTATTTACACACTGGTGTAAAATACTGTCATTAGCCTAGTCCTGAGTGACTGTTGCTTTTAAATGACTTGGCTGAATTTTTTATTTTTGTAGTGGGAGGATAGTCAAATGTTGAGTGTGTTTTAACCAAATGAGAGTCTTAAAATTTGCTTTCAGAAGCAGTATTAATGTAGGTGTACAGTACAGTATGTTCTAATAATGACAGTGCTATTGTCATCCATCTATACTTCTGGTTCTTCTCTTTTTCCAGACTGTCTACAAAGCCTGGCTCTGTTCCCAGTATTTTGAAGTCACACAGTTTCACTGCAGAAACAGAATTCCTTGCAAGCAATACTGTTTGGAGGTTCAGACGAGGTGTCCCTTTATATTACCAGATAATGATGATGTCATCTATGGAGGACTATCAAGTTTCATCTGTACAGGTATAGTATACAAAAACTAATTCACTTGTTTTCTTAAGTCTAACTGTGAAGGAGAATGTGGATATGCTTCTTCTATTAACTATGAGAGCCTGGAGGTATTCCTCATCATAAAGATTTCTCAGAGGTGTTAGGATTTGAGCCCAGATTTAGTATGCACATTTAAACTACAGCTTGCACCAGTCATTAACTTTACAAAACAAAATTGCTAGAAGATTTTTTTTTCTGGTTATTTTTTATGCTTTGTAATTTGGTGGAAAATTTTTATAGCTCTGTGTTGTGTAAAACCCTGAGAAAAGCAGCTCTGTGCTATCCAGTATTCAGAGAGAGAGAGAGGGAGATGTAAAATCAATTTTTAGTATACTCAACATTGTTAATCTAGATTCTTATGTCAGATAAACAAAGAATCTGAGGTGTAGCATTCAGAAGTGTGCGGCTGCAGCAGTTCTTGGATAGCAAACGTTTAAGGAAAGGACTTTCACTCATCAAGAATTGAAAAAATCAGATGTTTGGCTGTGAAGCACTGATCTTTTGGTGTCTTCTGGACTCTATTAGATTCTGGAAGGATTTTTAATTTTAAAATATATCATTTATATAGATCTGTGCATTGATTAATAAAATGGTTTGGTTCCTTTGACATTCCATTCTGTTTCAAACATCCCAGAACGATCCATCCACAGAGGGCATTAGGTAAGAAATATCTTTAGTATATCATATGTACTTCAAATTTCATGTATTTATTTATTGTTAGGACTGACTGGGATTCATTGATACAAAATTTCAGTTTATATCAATGTTACCTACATATTTCTGGTGCCTATAGTATCAACTGAGAATCTTGAAAATATTTAGGCACCCTATTCCAACTAAATCAGTCAAAAGACATTTCAACAATTGTATTATTTGACAGTCTGGTCTAAATACTTGCAATTAGACAGAATCAACCTTAAGATAGGGCTGCACTAGAAAGCTTGATATGCATTTTGGGGTATATTAGACGTAACATATCCAGCGAATCAAAAGAGGCAATTCTCCCTCTGCATTATCAGTGATGCAGCCTCACCTTATGCAATTCTGAGCTCCACAATATAAAAAGGTTGTTAAGGTTCTTCAGAGCATCCAGAGAAGGGCAACAAGGCTAGTAAAAGAACTGGAAGGCGTGTCATGTGAGGAGAGGCTGAGGACTCTTGGATTGTCTAGTCTGGAGAAGAGGAGGCTTAGAGGTAGCCTCATTGTTCTCTGTGACTTCCTGAGGAGAGGAAATAGAAAGGGAGGTGCCAGTTTCTGCTCCTTGGGGACACATGGGAAGAGCACAAAGCTGAGCCGGGGAAGGTTCAGACTGGACATTAGGAAAAATGTCTTTATTATGAGGGTGGTCAAAACCTGGAACAGGCTTCCTAGAGAGGTGATTGATGCTCTGTCCACGTCAGTGTTCAAGAGACATTTAGATAATTCCCTCAGTAATATGCTTTTACTTTTGGCCAGCCCTGAAGTTGTCAGGCAGTTGGACCTAATGATCTTTGAAGGTTCCTTCCCACTGAACTATTCTGTTCTATTCTATTCTATTCTATTCTGTTCTGTTCTGTTCTGTTCTGTTCTGTTCTGTTCCGTTCCGTTCCGTTCCGTTCCATTCTAACCTGTTCTAACCTGTTCTAACCTGTTCTATTCTGACCTGTTCTAACCTGTTCTATTCTAACCTGTTGTATTCTATCCTGTTCTATCCTATCCTATCCTATCCTGTCCTGTCCTGTCCTGTCCTGCTCTACTTCTACTTCTACTTCTACTTCTACTTCTACTTCTACTTCTACTTCTACTTCTACTTCTACTTCTACTTCTACTTCTACTTCTACTTCTACTTCTACTTCTACTTCTACTTCTACTTCTACTTCTACTTATTATAAATGAGTTGCCCAGGTGAGCTAGTTAAAAATAGAACAAAATATTTTTATATTTTATCAATAATGTTCTATGACACCTCAGAAGCAAGCATAATGTTTATGGAAACTCACTTCACTGTGTACCCTGTGTTTGGATTTAGGGAGATTTTGGTAGCAAGATGTTTACTATATTCCTTCTTGAAGATTAAGCCTAATGCACACAATCCAGCAATACCCATACAATGTAATGAAATGTAAGCTGAGTTGCAATTTGGTAGTCATCAATAGGGTAATGGTGCTTAGCACTTCTCTTCAGTGCATTTCATAAATATTAACAGCCATCCAATATACATACAGAGGAAGCAAATAAAAATTAATTTCCAGTTTAAATAGGACAATACAGATTAAGTGAGAGACAAGACCTTTTTATCGACATCTTGTATACATATATATGTGTATGCCCATGTATTCACACATGTGCACACTGGCACACATACACAAAGGAAAAGAACAAACAGTGAGCAAAGACATCATTATCATAGAAAATGTCTTCAGAAATACATATCCACCTCTTATTTTCCTAGTACATCTCCAAGTCCAAATTCATTCATAAAACATATAGTAAAAGATGACCTTGCAAAGATTACTAACAGTCAATATCTCTGGGTTTGGGATGAAAAGCAGATTCAGGGAAGTATTAATCTCATTTTACTGCAGATTTTAATAGTGTAGGTATCTATGCTTAAACTCTATGAACAAGCTCTCAGTAGTCAGTGTAGATCTAATGTAGATCTCAATGTAGTCAATGAAGATCTGATGTATGTAATCAACAGAGCTGAGAGTTACTTAGTGCATGGAATGTCGAAGGAACCAAGGTATTATTGCAAGCATTTAAAATATAATTATGATATACATGTAATTATAAATGTGATTCTCAAATCACAGTACACTAACTAATACTTGGTGGGAATTTTTGTCCTCTCAAATCAGCTCCCTTAACGTCAGGATTTCAAAGCTCATATCCATGGACTCATAAAAGTCAGCATGTTGACATTATATAGCTGTGTGCATGAAAAGATGATGAGGATGCAGTTCAAACTTTCTCTGGAATACATGCCCATTGGCACCCTCTTATTGATCAGCAGTTCAGTGTAAGGTCACATCTTTCCACTGAACAATGAGAAACTATACTAATATCTGCTATGGGACTAAGGAATTACATTTATTTGCAACTTAACATAAACAGAATTATTTCATGCAAAGTGCAGCCCATTCAACAGTAGAAAAAATACCTCTGAATAGTTTGTGGCTTGACAGCTAACTTGAACTCCTTTTGCAGAAAAGCAACCAAAAGTAGGTCCCACATGTCTTGAGGGACACCTTTTACTGCATTTTTTGTGAATTCCCTTCTGGCAGATGTTCTGGGAATTTCATTACTGGTTCTGCTTTTCCTGGGATGGGTGAAACTCATTGGCAAAATAAATAAATAAATATGAGGGTCATGTTGAAAGTATTTCTATTTGATATTTAGATGCTCCCTTCTTCCTAAGTTCACTGTGAAGCTATTCAATTTTGAGCTCTGTTACAGGAAACACAGCAGAAGCAAACTTTATATTCAGGGATTCCTCATGAACAGTATTTTGCCACAAACCCACATTCATTTAAATCAGTCTTGAATATCTCTGCTGCTCCTGACAGTGACGGTATCCCTCAGATACAGATGCTTTTTCAAATTCTCTCTCTCTCTCTCTCTTTTTTTTTTTTTTTTTTTTTTTTTTTTTTTTTTTTTTCCCCAGAGAAATCTAACAGGAAATGAATTTGGTTATGGCAGATTTTATTTTTTTTTTTTCATGAAATTAATTCAGGACTTTTTGGCTAGTTAAAGGAAACACTTAATTATAAAATGTTGTCTGGAGAAAGAAAGAAAAGAAAGAAAGAAAGAAAGAAAGAAAGAAAGAAAGAAAGAAAGAAAGAAAGAAAGAAAGAAAGAAAGAAAGAAAGAAAGAAAGAAAGAAAGAGACAAAACCCTCTGCTTATAGAATGATTTGTCACTGAAAACACAAGAAAAAATTGTGGATTCTCCTATTATTTAATAATGTTTTATAATAATAATAAGGTCACAGAAATAATAGTAAGGCCTTCTTTTTCTCTTCTCCATGGTAACAGATTATTTCCTCTAACGTCCAGAAGAGATTTAGGTTACTGGAAAGACAGAGGTCTGATTTCTACAAAGCATTTCTATAAACCATGGAAAGCTAGTCACGAGAAAATGTATGCTGGCGATGGCTGGCTTTATCTGATGTCGAAAACAACGCCGAGGGTGATGTACATCTAAGGGTTACGCGCCGGTACCCGACCTCCGCCGTGTAGGAGGTTGGGGCTGCTTTCCGTGGCCGTGCGCTGCGGCTGCGAGCTGCCGGCTTCCCGCCCCTGCCGCCGCGGCGAGCAGCACCTAGTGGAGGCGGGGGAACAAAGCGGCTCTTGGCAAATCCGAGCGCATCTGTTTGAAAGCAATAAATGTCAGGCCGGCTCGACAAAAATAGCAAAAAAGTAGGACAGAGAACTCACGTATGTTGTTTGTTTGTCCGTTTGTTTGTTTTCTTTCTGGACAGGGTATTTCTTGATGTTGGAAACTGTAAAAAAATAAATAAATAAAAGTACACCGGAGATTGTAAAAAAAAAAAAAAAAAAAAAGCAGAGCTTTTATCTTACCTTGGAAGGTCCATGTGATGAGAAAACAACATAGGACTGGTGATTTGTCCCCAAGAAATTTTACAAGGTAGAAGGAAGGATGGAAGGGTTGAAGGAAGGAAGCGTGGAAGGGTGGAAGGATGGAAAGGGTGCGAGGAAGGAAGGGTGGAAGGGTGGAAGGGTGGAAGGGTGGAAGGAAGGGTGGAAGGGAGGGAGGGAGGGAGGGAGGGAGGGAGAAAAGGAAGGAAGGGTGGAAGGAAGGGTGGAAGGGTGGAAGGGTGGAAGGGTGGAAGGGTGGAAGGAAGGGTGGAAGGGTGGAAGGGTGGAAGGGAGGAAGGGAGGAAGGGAGGGAGGGAGGGAGGGAGGGAGGGAGGGAGGGAGGAAGCAAGGAAGGAAGGAAGGAAGGAAGGAAGGAAGGAAGGAAGGAAGGAAGGAAGGAAGGAAGGAAGGAAATGGAATGGGAAAGGGAATGGGGAAGGGGAAGGGGAGATGTAGTTTTCAATATAGATTACTAATGACTTGGAAATTTCTAAAGTACTACTAAAATGAGTAAGAAGTATTCTAGTATGAGAAGATCTTACTGGTGTATCTCCAATGAAAATGATATTGGGAACAGGCCAGGAAATGCTCCATTATTTGTGTGTCACTGGAATTTGTATTTCATAGATATACATGTGAGGATATAGGATAGCTGAAGTGCAAAAGAAGGAGAGTACATCAGGAGGAAGAGTAACCAAAACAATCAGAAACACGATGTGGTTCTGATTATAGAAACATGGGGTTAGAAAACCATTTCCATGAGAAAACCATTCGTGTCCTTGCCTTGTCCCCATCCCCACCCCCTACTTTTTTTCTAGTGAATAGGAGTAAAAAAATCAGTCTTTCCATTAGGCAACGTTATGTCATACAGTTTTTCATATACATTGCAATTAAATATATTTGTTCTCATTTTAGATCTTTGGAGTTTATATCCATAAGATTAAAAATTTTAGTGGTTTCATGTAATGTTTCTTTGTGCAGCTCTGGCATCTAGAATTTTTGCTAATGCAAAAGAGAATCTTGTTTAAGGGAAATGGCAGTAGAGTTTAGCCAAATATATGAACACGTAACAGACAATGAATGAATCCTATGCAAAGTTTCAGGTCAAGTTTTTAATTTTGACTCCTATGAAACCAGTGTGTTGTCACTGGTATGAAAGAAAACAGTCCGACTGTTTTCTTGTCTATCTTTTCCTTCATATATGTAGTCATCTTTTCTTTTTTCTAAGTGCAAATGGAAGATGTGGAAGATTTCTTTCACACATGCTCTTTGTGTGTGAAAAAAAAAAAAAAAGTTGAAAAATGTATGACTCTAGGTACAGAGCACTGTAGTAATACTTCACAACTCCTGCTTTTCCTATACCTTTCAGGACAGTGCAGTCCAGCAGATGGCCTGGGAACTGGTCTAACCTGAGAATTGTTTCTGTCTGGTTTGATGCCATCTCCCATTGGAGACAGGGAAAGCACACAGAGGCCATAAATGTTTTCTTTACAGCAAACATCATCCTTTCAAGCCTGCAGTTTCCCCAACACAGGAAAACTGAGATATCAATCTCCACCAAATTACTAATAGAGATGTCCAGAGAGAGAGCATATTACCTCCTCCATCTATGAGGCCCTTCCTAAAGCATCCACAATGTGCTGTCAACACCAGCACTGCAGCTGCATCCACATTAGCAATGTAATTCAGGAGTACACTTTTGAAGCAAATCTGTTGTTTATACTCCTTTCTGTTTTGCTTGAAATGAGGAGGCATCTTCGAGGATGTAAACTGGGTTCCTTTGTATTAAATTAAGCTAGGAGACATGCTACAGCACCATAACTTTCACACTTCGTGCTACTAATGGGCATTTGAACTTCAGAATCCACTAGAGTTACAGTGAGGTATAAAGCTTTCTGGTGCATTCAGTGTCGACACAAAATACTCAACACCAGCTTATTCATTATATGCATCTTCTCTTGCCCAAAACTACTTGGTAATACAGACATACCTTACCCTAGCTTCAGGGCAAACAGTCCCAAAACCGTCATCTATGTGACAAGTCTGGAGCACTTTATCATGACGAAATAGATATATGTTGCTAAGGGCTTTCTTTGTCTTGACCAAGACTTATGGCCTCTCTGTGCTTTGTGGCATGGTTTGATGGTCTACTGGACCATCACCCAATAGAAAATACCAGGCAGAAAATACCAGCCACATCCTCACACTTCTTACTGTGTAATAAATGCAATAGGATTTCATGGAACACTTAAGTTCCTTTATGGACAGGATGGGAATATGGTAAGCAGCAATATGGCAGAGATTTGTTGCATTAGTTTCTTCCAACACCAGCATGCCACCCTCTAATATTTCCTAAGAACAGTGACATCGGAAAAGGTCTATTGTCACCAGGAGAAGAATTAATTTTGTCTTGTTTACTGTCCAGAACAGAACTCTTTTTAATGCAGAAGAAGAAAGAAAGGAGTCAGAAGAGGGAGGGGACATATAAATGATGTGCTTTCAATCACTCTAATTTTTCACAGATTCATAGAATGACTGAGGTTGGAAGGGGCCTCTGAAGATCATCCAGTCCAACTCCCTGCCAAGCAGAATCACCTAGAGCACATTGTGCAGAATGGCATCCAGGCAGGTTTTGAATATCTCCAGAGAAGGAGATTCCACAACCTCTGGGCAACCCGTTCCAGTGTTCTATCACCCTTGCAGTAAAGACGTAATCTCTAATATACAGATAGAACTTTCTGTGCTTCAGTTTGTGCACGTTGTTTCTTGTCCTGTCACTGGTCACAACTGAAAAGAGCCTGGTTCCATCGTCTTGACACCCTTCCTTTAGATATTCATTGATGAGATCTCTCCTCAGTCTTCTGTTTTCCGAGCTAAATAGGCCCAGCTCTCAGCCTGTCCTCATACAACAGGTGCTCCAGTCCACTAATCATTTTAGCAGCCGTCCTCTGGACTCGTTCCAGTAGTCCCATGTCCCTCTTCTACTGGGGATCCCAGAATTAGACACAATACTCCAGATGTGTCCTCACCAATGCTGAGTAGAGGGAGAGTATCACTTCCTTTGACCTTGTCCAGCAGATCAGCCCTCAGCCTGTACCCGTGCTTGGGGTTATTACTCCCGGGGTGCAGGACCCTGCACTTACCCTTGTTGAACTTCACGAGGTTCCTCTCAGCCCATCTCTCCAGCCTGTCAAGGTCCCTCTGAATGGAAACACAGTCTTCTGGGGTATCATCCACTCCTCCCAGCTTTGTGTCATCAGAAAACTTGCTGAGGGTGCCCTCTGTTTCATCATCCAGGTCATTGATGAATAAGCTCAATAATACTGAATCCAGTACTGAACCCTGGGGGACACCCCTAGCTACAGGCCTCCAACCAGACTCAGTGCTGCTGAGCACAATACTGTGAGGCCTGCCATCCAGCCAATTATCAATCCACTTCACTATCCACTCATCTAGGCCACACTTCCTGAGCTTGCTTATGAGGATATTATGGGAGACAGTATCAAAAGCCTTGCTGAAGTCAAGGTAGACCACTTCAACTCCCCTCCTCTTATCCATCCAGCTAGTCATCCCATCATAGAAGGCTATCAGATTGATTAAGCATGATTTCCCCTTGGTGAATCCATGCTGACTATTCCTGATCACCTTCTTATCTTCCACATGCTTGGAGATGACCTCCAGGATGAGCTGCTCCATCATCTTTCCATTAAGTCCATATTAATTCAGACTGCTAATTTTGTGTGTTCAGAATAACATTTTAGTTGCTTAGAAGGCATGGTGTGAATGTTCTCCCATATGTAGAATCATAGAATCATAGAATATACCAAGTTGGAAGGGACCCATAAGTATCATTGAGTCCAACTCCAACCTGGTCTACTGGAGACTGATAGGGTCCACCTATCGGAGAATCAGAACAGCATCTTCAGTCATAGAATTGCCAAGCTAGTGATGAGGGCTTTAAACTAGTGTTGCCAGGGGAGGGGAACTTCAGTCCATCCCGCTCCTCCCAGTTTGACACCAGAGTCAGTGAAAGGTATTCAAAGTCTGGAGGAGAGTCAGCAGGAAAGCACCTGAAGAGCAGCAGAAAGGAAGTCCAGCCATGCCAGCCAGTAACTCAGTTTCATCAGGGGCACAACTTAAGTGTCTCTATGCTGACTCATGCAACATAGGAAATATAAACAAGAGGAGTTAGAGATGTATGTACACCTGCAGGGCTATGACCTCATTGGCATTACGGAGATGTGGTGGGATGACTCCCATGACTGGAGTGTTGGAATAGAAGGATGTAGGCACTATGGGATAAAGCCCTGAAGGTGAAGAAAGCTGGTTAATATTCAAGGATCATCTCCTCCAAGCTCAGGAGTGATAAATCCCAACAAAGAGGGAGCCAGACAAAAAATCCAGAAGACCTGCATGGATGAACAAGGAGCTCCTGGCCAAACTCAGACAGAGAAAGGAGACCTACAGAGGGCAGAAGCAAGGATAGAGAGCCTGAGAAGAATACAGAGAAATTTGCAAAGCAGCCAGGGATCAGGTTAGAAAGCTAAAGCCTAATTGAATTAAATTTTTCCAGGGACATCAAGAGCAAGAAAGGCTTCTATAGGTACGTCAGTGATGAAAGGAAAACTGGGGAAATTGTGGTCCCTCTCCAGAAGAAAATGGGAGACCTAGTTACCTGGGCTATGGAGAAGGTTTAGTTACTCTATAACTATTTTGCTTCAGTCTTCACCAGCAAGAGCTTCAGACCAAGCACCAGAAGGCAAAAGCAGAGACTGTGGGAGTGAAGAACAGTAGGGGAAGGGCAGCTATGAAAACATATAAGGAACCTGGAGATACAAAAGTCCATGGGACCTAATAAGATGCATCAATGGGTCTTGAGGGAATTCTTTGGTGAAGTTGCTAAGCCACTGTCCATCATATTTGTGCAGTCGTGGCAGTTCAGGAAGAGGAGAAACATCAAGCCCATTTTTAAAAGGGAAAAAAATAAGGCTTAGAGAACTACAGGCCAGTGAGTCTCACCTCTGTGCCCAGCAAGAGTAGATCCTCCTGGAAACCATACTAAGGCACATGGAAAAAAGTGATTGCTGACAGCCAACAAGGCTTTATTAAGAATGAACTGTGCCTGACAAATCTGATGGCCTTCTGATGTAACAATCTGGTTACATCAGATTAATCTGGTTAATCTGATGTAACAATGTGGTTACAGCACTGTTGGATAGGAGAAGAGCAACTGACATCATCAGACTGGACCTGTGCAAAGCTTTTGACACTGCCCTGAATATACTTGTCTCTAAATTGGAAAGATGAGGATTTGAAGTATGGACACCTCAGTGGGTCAGGAATTGGCTGGATGGTTGCACTCAAAAAGTTGCAGTCAATGGCTC
This sequence comes from Aythya marila, assembly GCF_965140915.1. Classification (NCBI taxonomy): domain Eukaryota; kingdom Metazoa; phylum Chordata; class Aves; order Anseriformes; family Anatidae; genus Aythya; species Aythya marila. The sequence continues at coordinate 59,549,430 of NC_139042.1, read as the reverse complement.
AATGTCCAAGTGGAGATCAGTAACAAGTGGAATTCCTCACGGGTTGGTACTAGGACAGGTGTTGTTTAACATCTTTGTCGGTGACATGGACAGTGGGATGCAGTGCACCCTCAGCAGATTTACCAATGACACCAAGCTGAGTGGTGTGGTTGACATGGTGGAGGGAAGGGGTGCTATCCAAAGGGACACAAACAAGCTTGAGAACTGGGCCTGTGTGAACCTCATGAAATTCAATAAGGTCAAATGCAAGGTCCTGCACCTGGGCCAGGGCAATCCCAAGCACAAATCCAGGCTGGGTGAAGAATGAATTGAGAGCAGCTCTGAGGAGGACCTGGAGGTGTTGGTTGATGAGAAGCTCAACATGAGCCACCAATGTGCACCTGCAGCCCACAAAGCCAACCATATCATGGGCTGCATCCAGACAAGCATGGTCAGCAGGTTAAGGGAGGTGAGTCTCCCGCTCTGTTCTGTTTTCATGAGACACCGCCTGGAGTGATGTATTCATCTCTGAGCCCCCACCACAAGAAGGACATGGACCTAGTAGAGTGAGTCCATGGGAGAGCCAAGAGGATGGTCAGAGTGCTGGAACACCTCTTCTGTGAAGAGAGGCTGATGGAGTTGGGGTTGTTCAGCCTGCAGAAAAGAAGGTTCTGGAGAGACCTTATAGCAGTCTTCCAGTACCTAAAGGAGTTCTACAGGAAAGCTGGAGAGGGACTTTTTATCAGGGAGTGTAGTAACAGGACAAGGAGTAATGGATTTAAACTAAAAGAGGGTGGGTTTATATTCTGTTTGACTAAAGTATAACTTACTTATCTTTAAGCTATGCTTTACATTTAAATGTATTGCTTTTTATAATATGAAGGGTTTTTAAATATATATCTGAACAGAAGCATCATAATGTGTCACAGACACAGAAATTTGGAAATTGAGAGGACCATCTGGATAAGATCAAAGCGATCTAGCTTCCAGATCAGATCTAAGCAAGCAATTAAATCTAGTCAAAAATGTCTAATGAGTTTTCTTTCCTTTTGTAGTTGGAAAATGCTAATATTGAAATCTCAGAAATAATTCCTCAGAAGGAGAAATGTCATGCAGTATGTTGGAATTCTCTGATGCAATGATGTCACTGCTGGCTGGATTCTTCTTGGCAGGCGCTATTTACTTTGTGCAAATTGGAGCATTTAAAACTTCTGGTGAACTCTCTGATTTATTCTTCTAGCTCATGTTCTTTTCTTCAGGCACCAGCTTGGTATATCTTTCAAAATAAAACAGAAATCTACATGTAAATCTACATGCTGGTTGCTGTGCTACAGAAATGCAAGTACTCATGCAGAAACCACAGCATTCTCTGAGTTAGCTGGTGATCTAGCATAACAAACCATGCTTATATAGATAGAGTCTTTTTGACTTCAATTCCAGTATAAGAACATGCTTGAACTTTCCTTTTTTTCCACCAAAACTGTTTCAGCACAAAATGAATGATGCTTGTGCTGTCATTCCTTTTTCTTTCAGTATGATTCATCTGAGCAGGATACATAGGATTTGTCTATAGTTATGTCTCCATTAACATAATATCAGCCAAATGAGTAGCCTTAAGCCTTGCATCAAAATTAATAACACACACTTCCTACAGATATCACTGCATGCTGATCATTAAAATTATATGTACATGAGTAAAAGTATCTTGTTACAAAGCAAAGAGATTGCTTTTATATGACCTTCATGAGTGACAGCATGTCTGTATGGAAGATGCTCTGATACCAAAATAAAGAAAAATCCAAGATATGTATGGACTAAGGTTTCTGCTAGTGGAATATAGGAAAGTGCAGGGAAAACTTGGGGAATGGAGATACAGAGCTGAGAATGTTAAGTGAAAAGTGAAAATTAAAGCAAGCTTTGAGCCAGTAATGAAAGGTGAACCTCAGAAATATAATTACCAAATATTCAAGTAATACAGAGGAACGATGCCTGCAAATTGAACTACAAAGGCAGAAGAGGAGAAGGTGAGTCTTGGTGGTTTGTTGGATAAAGGTGTCTTTTAAATTTCTTTTCATGAATTCTGTATCCACATAAAAGAACAAAATGGTCTTTTTTTCTGTAACCTTCCAAGGTTAAAATTACTAGCTTTCCAGGGTTTCTGGTAAGGTTTGTAACCTTCTCACTAATCAGAGTGAGTGGTTAGTTCCAAGAGACCAACATAGATACAATGGCTACAATAGACTATGTGGAGTAGCACAATAATGAAGCTTTTTTATTTCAGTGCCAAAGCTCTGACTGAATTTATCTAAATGTTCAGCAACTGTCATGAACAGTGGTTCTACAGTTAATTGATTATTAAATATGTAACTGTAAAGTCAAAGCCTAAATACAATTGCTGAATTGAAATAAAGAGGAAATTTAATTTTACATTAAGGAACAAGTTGTATGCAGTTTTGACTGTGGAGTTGCCTTCAATTTATTTGTAATTCAGTAAGTGCAGAAGAACTATTTAAATACTTTTTGATTGTCAACTTGTATATATAATCTTTGATACCAAAGGAAGTCTGAATTTTCCTGTAAAAAGAAAGGCAGGAAATACAGTTGGAACAGTTAGCAAGCCTCAGTGGGATCAAAGCATTAAGCATCCTCTGTCTCTTCAATTACTGCTAATAGTTTGAGCTACTGCAGTAACGTAACAGATCACATTATGACTTACTTTGCAAGCTACTTCCAGTACATTACCACGTTAACAAACTTGTGCACACAAAAAACAAAAGATGGGTCTCAGAAAATATGACACTAGCAATAAGATTGCTTTATGATATTTGCAATAAATGATGACAAATTCCAAATTATAAGATAATTTCTTTAAAAATATGAAACAAGTTAATTGTTGTGTTAATAATAAAATTAATAATTTTTGAGGTCTGGTAACCTGTTTTGTGTGTCTGACTGCAAATTTGTGGAAAAAAATAGCATTATTTCATAGAATCTTATAATCAGGGAATCATAGAATCAAAGATTCATAAAATCATAGAATGGTTCAGGTTAGAAGAAACCTTAAAGATCAACTAGTTCCAATCCCCTGCCATGGGCAGGGATGCCACCCAGTCAATCAGGCTGACCAAGGCCCTATCCAACCTGGACACCTCCAGGAATGGGGCATCCACAACCTCTCTGGGCAACCTGTTCCAGTGCCTTACCATTTTCTGAGCAAATAATTTCCTCCTAATATTTAATCTAATTTTCTTTTAGTTTAAGACCATTCTCCTTGTCCTATCACGATCTACTTGAGTAAAGAGTCCCTCTCCATTCTTTTTTAAAGCTTCCTTTAAGTACTGAAAGGCTGCAATGAGGTCACCCCAGAGCTTTCTCTTCTCCAGGCTGAACATCTCCAGCTCTCCCGACCTTTCTTCATAGGTGCTCCAGCCCTCTGATCATCTTTGTGGCTCCCCTCTGGACTTGCTCCAACAGGTCCACATCCTTCTTGTCCTGGGGGCCCCAAACCTGAATGCAATACTCCTGGTGGAGCCTCACAAAGACAGAGCTAAGGGGAACAATCACCTTTCTTGACGTGCTGGTTACCCTTTTGTTGATGCAGACCAGGCTGCAGTTGGCGTTATGGGCTATAAGCACACACTGCTGGCTCATGTTGAGCCTTTCATCCACCAGAACCCCCAAGTCTTTCTCTGCAAGGCTGCTCTCAATGAGTTCTTCTCCCAGTCTGTACTCCTGTCCAGGATTGTCCTGGCCCAAGTGCATTTGGACTTGTTGAACCTCATTAGGTTCACATGATCCCACTTCTCCAGCCTGTCCAGGTCCCTTTGAACAGTATCTCTTCTTCCTTTGGTATCAACTGCACCACTCGGTTTGGTTTCATCTGCAAACTTGCTGAGGGTGCACTCAATCCCATCATCTATGTCACTGATTAAGATACTAAAAAGCACTGGTCCCAAGACAGACCCCTGAGGGACTTCACTTGTCACCACAGCATCCATCTGGACATAGAACTTTTGAGCACTACTCTCTGGGTGCAGCCATCAAGCCAATTCCTTATCCACTGGAAGGTCCCACTGGATGGTCAACCCTTCAAATCCGTATCTTTCAAATTTAAAGATTAGAACATCCTGTGGGACCATGATAAACCCTTACAGAATTCCAAGGAGATGATATCTGTCGATCTTCGCTCGTTAACTGATGCAGTCATTCCCTCAAAGAAGGCCACCAGGTTGGTCAGGATTTACCCTTGGTGAAACCATGCTGGCTGTCTTGGATCTTGCATGTACCGTGTCTTGCATGTACCTTAGCTTTTCCCCCAGGAGGATCCATTACATGATGTTCCCAGGCACAGAGGTGAGGCTCACTGCTCTGTAGTTCGCCATATCTTCCTTTCTACCATTTTTTAAAGTGGGAGCGATGTTTCCTTTTTTCCAGTCACCAGGGACTTTGCCTGACTGCCATGATTTTTCAAATATGGTGAAGAGTGGCTTGGCAACTACATCAGCCAATTCCCTCAGGACCCTGGGATCCATGTCATCAGGCCCCATAGATCTGTAGCTGTTAAGTTGTGTCAGAAAATCCCAAACTTGCTTTTTACTGTAGGAAGGACTCTGCTCTTCCAGCACCCACATAGAGGTCTGGGGACACGAGAGATGTGGGAAACCTAACCGCCAGTGAAGACCAAGGCAAAGTAGTTGTTAAGTACCTCTGCCTTCTCCATGTCTGTTGTTACCAGTTCTCCCTCTTCATTTGTCAGAGGTGGTAAGCTCTCCTTAGTCTTTCTTTTGTGGCCAATGTACCTGTAGAACCTGTTCTTGTCATTCTTTGCATCCCTCACCAAATTTAGTTCTGACAGTGCCTTGGCTTTCCTGATCCCATCCCTGCACTTCTGGACAGCATTTCTGCACTCCTCCCAGGACACATGACACTGCTTCCACTGTCTGTACATTTCCTTCTTTTGCCTAAGTTTGACCAGCTGTTCCTTTTTAAGCCATGCTGGTTTCCTACTTTCTCTGCTTGATTTGTTACTTATGGGAATAGAGAGCTCCTCTGCTCTAAGAAAAATATCCTTAAAGAGTTGCCAGTTCTGATCAGATCCTCTGTCCCTAAGGACAGTATGCCATGGGATCTCATCCACTAATTCTTTGAACAGCTGGAAGTTCATTTTGCTAAATTTCAGGGTCCTGACTGCTCTTAGCCAGGCCCATATCCCTCAAGATCACGAACTCGACTGGGGTGTGGTCACTGCAATCTAGGATTCCTCCAGTCTTGATCTTTTTAATGAGCTCTTCTGCGCTGGTGAACACTAGGTCACCTACAGAGTAAACCCAGACTTTATATGACATCAAATGAACTGTTCTCATTCCTATGTCTTCATTAACTTAATTGAAGCCAAAATAAAATAAACTTCATATGGACTCATATATGACATTTTGGGGGATTATTCCGTTATGGAATAAAACTGCCAGTCTAGGTTTAATCTGCATTTTAACATGCTCAGCATACCTAATGCTTTTGTTTGTTTGTTTGTTTGTTTGTTTTTCTAATTTAAGATCCATATTATGGAAGTAGAAATGAAAGAGTTCAATTTTATTTTAAGATGTGTTGGTTTTCTTTATAAGGTATTCACATAATTCAAGCAGTATGGATCTAAGAAAATTATGCCTAAGCTTGTTGGCTTTTTTTTTTTTTTTAAATAATGTGATTGTTGTGATGCTTTATACAAAATGTAATTCTTACTACAAAAAGTAGTTTATAAATTATAGCAGTTAAGAAACTGCGTTCAAAATCTTAATCCCAAAATTTCAGCACAAGTTATTTTTTAGTAAAACCTCACAACATCTGAGAGTAAGTAGCTACTACAAAATCTATTCCAACATCAGTTTAAATGGAGAAAAGTTGTTTGTCCATTATATTAGACATTCTTGTATGGGTTAAATTAGGTTCTTTTAGTTTATCACTAAAGATATATGAGAAGTAAACAGAACACTCTGGTTTTGCTACTGTCCTTTACAGTAATATATACAACATTGACAATTTTCAAAAAGACAGTTGTGTCATCTGGAAAAGACAGAATTCCTCTAACATTATAAAAATGTGTAATGAGATCAGGCTAAGTAATTCAGTAAAGTTCCAAAGACGGAAATTACCTACTTCTACAGTAAGAAATATCAGGAGATCCAATTAATGCACTGTAATAAAAGCTTTTTTTCACCTCTGGGATACACTGAAGAGATCCTCCCCACTAGAAGAACTCAGCTGAGGAAGGGTAAGCAAGCTCTGATTGGAAAATTCCTCTGAAACTGTCGGATCTGTAGTGGTTTGACAGTCAACACTGTCAGTGTTGTCAGTATACCAATATTTCTTATGTCTACCTTTTCATAGATTGATTCCATATTATTGGTATGTTCTCACAGATGGAGCAATAATTTCAGTAATTTTTGTGAAAATGTCTGTTTTGATTAGTTGTTACTTCATTCACTCAAAAAGGAAGAATTCAAATGTCATATTTTGTTGAGGAACTCAATGACTGTTTTTTAGCTTCATTTCTTCCTACAACCGTGCTCACTGTTGAATTATCATTCAACTGTGATCATGTGATGCTGCTTCCTAAACTGCTTCCTGTGATTATGTGATGTTGCTTCCTAAACTATGCATATCCCTAATTATGCAAAATGGCAAGCTTTTTGATAGAGAAGCTGAAGAGAGTAGATTTTGAGAGCCTGAAGCTAACTGAAATATCTGGATTCAATAGCTTAGGCTAAGGTATCTAAGCTATCGAATGTTCCTTTGACCTGCCAACTTCTGACATCTTTTTTTATGTGTCTGATGCTTATTTTTCATTGTGTTTAACCTACAGGGCTCTATGAAAACTATCCAACCAATGCAGAACCAGAATGCTGTGATGTCAGATGGGGACTATTATCAGATCATCAATCCAAAGGGACTACAAAAACAAGTGGCTCAACAATATGTCACAGGACATCACTCACAGTTTCATCAGCATCAAGACTGTGTAACAGCAGACTTAAACTGTGTGTTCTTGTATTAATTCTCTTACATACAGTACTTACAGTCTCAGCAGCACAGAACTCAACGGGACTGGGCTTTGGAGGCATAACAACTTTGGAAGATAATTCAACCAATGAGGAATAAAAACAACAGAAAAATGGATTCATCTTATATCATAGAAACTCAAGAGGCCCTATTGACTACAGTCAGAAATAGCAATGACTGAGTGCTTTACCTTCAGATCTCTTCTTGAATGACCATTTGGGTAAAAAGAAAAGAATGGGCCACTGCCCAAACAACAAGGACACAAGATCACAGCTTTTTATTGACTAAAAGGCTGTATGGTGACTTAAATTTCTCACACCATTTTATACACTGTGTTTTAATGTTTGGAGTTTCTTTTCAGTTTGTTTTTTGCACTTGTTAATACAGGATTTTATTTTTGGGACGGTTTCTCAAAGCTAAATTAAGTCTTTTCTCTGTCGATATATTTCTAGTCATTGTGTGTGTTCATCTGATAGTTCTGTCTTTTATGTCCTGTCAGTTTCTATTAGAGGAATGACTGCTATGGTTCCATGACATAGCAACAAAATAATAATAATAATAATAAAATTAAAAAAAAAAAAAAAGAGAAAAAAAAAAAAGAAAAAAAAAAAACACAAAAAGAGCAATGAAATAAAATCAAAAAGAAAGAAAGAAAGAAAGAAAAATAAAGAAAGAAAGAAAGAAAGAAAGAAAGAAAGAAAGAAAGAAAGAAAGAAAGAAAGAAAGAAAGGAAAAAGAAAAAAAAGGACAAAAACAAACAAACAAACAAAAAACTTAACTGTCCTCTTACCCATGGGAACCATTCATCTCCTTTTCCCTCCCCATCTCCTCTTACAGACAACATACACTTGCTTCTGTTTGTGTAATCACAATGAACGGGTACACAATTCCAGTGTGCCTCTGCCACTGTTGCACAAACCAGTTGACTGAGCAAACCCAAAAGGAGCATGAAGGGGGTTCCTTTTAGCTGAACAAATAAGTGCTCTCCTTACAAGGTGGGATCGGACAGTTAAAAATGTAAAAAATATATAACAAACTGTTGCTCCAATACCCATTTTGAAGAAGTCCAGTCCTTTCTCACTGGTCAGTTGAACAGGAGCAGCCTCTTTTAGACATGCTACGTATAACCAGTTAAGCTCAGCAAGTTGAGTAGTTGGGAAGCCTTCATATTGGAGGTGAAGGATTGGCATTCATTGTGAATTACATTTTGAGTTTTCCTGCTGTCACATAACCAGAAGTTTTCCATAAGGAATGGGAGCAAAGAGCTTCCAAAATCCAAGTGTTTTTGTCTCAAAATTACACTAGAAGCCTTTTGGCATCTACAACACATAGTAATTTTTGGTTTTAATTCCATTGTTTTTCTAAAATCTACATGTGGTTGAAAGTTACTCTAGTTATTAAGGGTGCACAAGAATGTGTTAGCACAGATAAATAAACTATTTTGTTTTATATATGTAGGACAACCATTTTCATAAATGTGCAATAAAACCATAAAGATATACTAGGATATGAGTAGTCAAGAGAAAAGATTGTAATCTTCTGCTTTTTCATTGTTTGGGGTGGCTTTTAATTTTTTTTATTTTTATTTTTGTGGGAACATTTCACCTGCTGAGTGTATGAGAGTTTGCTTTTTAAAAAGGCTTTTTAGAGTTTACAGTAGAATCAATGGAAGGAAAAGTTAATAAGGGCTGTTTTTAAAAACTATACATTCCTTCCTATTCTCTAACTACACTTGGGAAGTGCACTTTAGAGATGTTTGCTGTGTAGCTGGGAGATGAAGGAAAACTATAGGAAATGTTCTCTTAGGAAATCAAATATAGTTATCTACTTTCTAGCTATGAAATACCCCTTGATAAATATTAATGTTGTAAGAACATTTAATCACTGGTGCATAATATGTGTTTTTGTATACACTTTATGGTCTGTTAAATTCTGGAGGGGGAAGAAAAACAAACAAACAAACAAACAAACAAAACAAAACAAAACAAAACAAAAAACAGGATATGATAACCATGCTGCTTAAGCGGTTCAAGATGCACGTTAAACTGCAAAAGCTCAAATATTTTGCAAAAGTATTTGTTCTAGTAGTGTTGTACTATAACCCAGACTGAGGAGCCTAAAATGATCTGTGCAAATACAACAACAAAAAGCACCAGCTAATGCAAAATTCTTCAGCACTGGTTTGTTTCTATAATTTCTCCTCTTCCTTCCTTCCATATGGTATATTTTGTTCAATAAAACATGGTGCTTTTCAGTTATTTTATTTTCTGTTAGAGACACGTATTAATTATATTGAATTGATGCAAAAAGTGGGAAAAATGCAGAAATGTAAACGAAAAAGCCTTAACTAATGGTAGAATATAGACTTTTGAAAGGATAGAGATATTATTGAAAAGTGATGGAGCAATAACTGGGCAGTGCTCTGGTACTGTAAAACAGCTGAGTCACACTACTGAGAAAGCTCTTACTAGGTGAGCTCTTGTTCAACTGACCTCTTAATTCAAGTGTACATGGTCAGTAAACAGTTTGTTATAACCTTTATCTACCTCTGCTGTGCAAAGGCCATCCAACATCCATTTCTGTGATGTTCCTCATAGATTTTTGTTCACACCATTAATCACTATCATCTGTTTTTATACTGTACCAATACACTAGCAAGTCGGATTCATCCCAAGTGAATTGGCACATGAAGAAGAGTTATTATTTCTGTTTTGCCTCATGGTGAATTAATGTAGAGAGATATTTTAAGGCATTTACTTTCCTCTCTCCTGCTCTTCTTCATCCTTCATCCTTATTTTTCTATTAAAATGTTTTCAAGTGGTGTCAGTGAAAAATATGACTGCTTGGCTACACTCAGTCATGTGTCATAGAATATGAGAGATACGAGGAAAAACAGTGACAACATCATTACATGAATAAAGTAGCCAAATTAATGTTGGGCAAAAAGAAGCAGGAAGCAATTGCAGATTTTCAATTATTACTCAAAAGATGAAGTAAATTCCTCCCCTTCTCATCTGGAGTCAGTGCCTGCAATTCAATTATCTGTAATTTTTCTCTGTCATCTTTTTTGAGGTTTGTTTCTTTAATTCTTAAAACAAAGAGTCATGTTGTAGAGATGACTGCTGCTGGGGTATATGTTGCCTCCAGCAGTGTGGTATACAGCTTCTCTTGGTGGCATCTGGGATATCAGGAGTAGACCAGGACTCTTCTATGAAGTTAAGCAACATGTAATCATGTATGATGCAAAATTTCATTCCATCCATTCCTCATTCGTAATAGTTTTCCTGGCACAAACTTAAGCATGCTCGATATTGTGCACATATTACTTTTTTGCCAGAATAAATTTGCATCTTGCCACTGCTATAACTGCCATCTTGTTCCATTTCTCCTTGTACTGTATGCCTAATACATACATGATAAAGAACTGGCTTAACAAGCAAGTAATACTAGAATATTTCTGCAAATTACTGATGAGGAAAAAAAAAAAAAAAAAAAAAAAAAGAATAATATTTATTTTATAATCATATGGAAGAAGAGATATTTCCCATGTCTTCTGTTGTCTTATCTTCTGCAATAGGGAGAATCCAGATTTTGTGCAATATGTTAATACTTCTAAGCCAAATGTCATATAACATAAACAGAGCTATGTTATTCCTTATTGCATTTGCATTTGGTAATGCATTATATTGATATTTTTCTTTCATTAAAGAGACAGGTTTTTGTTTTTGTTTTTTTTTATTATTATTATTATTAATTATGGCAGGTGAAGGAGGTTCTGCACACCATAATTTAATGACAAAAACAAACAAGAAGTTAGAATGAAGTATTATTTCTATAAATGATGAAACCAAGCCATCCGCTGCCAAAGAATATATGGAACAATATATACAAACCAAACACAAGCTTTCAATAAATTCCTTCTTGAGGGTTAAAAATAATCTTATTCTAAATTATTAAAAGAGAAAGAATGAGAGCTGGATATCAAATAGCTGACCTGACAGGTTTCATCTGGTACATCATGTGACTCTTAGCTTATATAGTTATACTATTTTATTAAAAAGTGGGGGACAAGGACATTGTCTTCTGCTCTCTTTGTGTTTGTTATGATAATGTCCTTTTTGTGGATGTTGCCTCCCTGCACAGAAGATATCTGCTCATCATAAGAGCTGAAGACAGCTTACGTACATGCAAACAAGCTTAGAGTGAAACCTGTCTTAAGTGACTGCCTGAAGAACAAACAAATCTCATCTGCCAAGCAGAGGTAGCTTAAAGGAAAGTGAAACCAATATACCTTAGGAAATTTCAAGATTGTGAAATTCCTTCCTTAGGTGAAGAGCCACCTAAGGAAGATAACTCTGAGGGGGCCTGGTCCTTACTGCAGCTTTCACTGTACATCTCATTAGTACTATGACCCTGCAATGAGCTCTGCGCAGGCAGGCTTAGAGCTAGGCTCAACTATGCTGGCTTCAGTGGGCCTTGCTACAGGTACAAGCATGCAACTACAAAAAGTTCACTGTAGCATATAGGTCTACATTTGGTGTCCCATAGTCTTTACTCAGGAATTGCTCGTGGGCATAGCGCACCAACAAAGGATCACTGGGTTCAACCTTAGTAAAATTAGTCTTGACTAGAGACTGGCCATGATACATTGTGAATGGTTCTGGTTTATTATTGTTGTCTACATTATTATTAGTTTGGAGGAAGAGGGATTCAAAATTTTGCTAGGAGCACAAAGGACAAGCTAGCAGAAATCTTATCAGTGCTGAGATGAAATTAAATAGCCTTTCTGTGGTAAAGAGAGGCTCTGTTGTCTGACAGTAGCTTTCAAGAAACAGCATTATGTTAGAAAAGTTTGGAAAAATGATATGTTCATCTCTGACTATGATAGTTTTCATAAAAATTAGATTTTTGGATGGCAAATAGGACTAGAACACATATCATCTCAACTGAAGGATTTAATTTGCATATATATTTAATACATATTCTGCAACAACTCTGAGAAAAAGTGCTGAACACTTCTAAATTTTCCAGATTTTTTTTTCAATTGTTAACAAGCTCTATCTGTCCCTGTAGGGATCACAGGAAAGGAGGAACTACTGTGGGTGAGGAAATAAAAATAATTAAATAAATAAATAAAAGATTTGAGCCAACTTGAAAAATATATTTCTTCAAAATAGAGATGTAAAAAAGAATCATACGTAGGTGTATATCTATACAGAAATAGTTCACTTTTAAGAGACAGGTACACACAAGTAAATCTTCACCACAATTATTATGAGTACTACAGCATACTGTAGAGTAAAAAAAAAACAAAGGATAAGACCTGTAAAAGAAATAGGGCAAAATTACTGCATTCTACCATAGACTACAAATTTCCAGGTAGAATTCCAGCAACAGAAAAACATTTTGTAATAAGAAAATTAAAAAAAAAAAAATGGGGGGATGGGGGAGGAAGGGGTATATTTGGTTATTCATTCCATCATCCTGCCTCCTACTATATTAGTCATTATTCTTCTGAACTTTTCATTCAAAACCTTGACTTTTGTGAAAAGTTCTCCAGCAGGGTGTCAGTAGCACAGGAGGCCTTGGCTATGGTTCAGACATCTCCATTCAAAGTGATGATTTTGCTTCAATTTGAGCCACTAGATTCTTTCTCCTAATACTACATTCCTACATTCATTTCTGGGACAAATGCACAATGACACAATTTGCACTTTGGAGGGACTGCACTTTCCCTACTCATATCTTCAATCTCTGCCAGGACCCCATAAAAAAGATCAGTGGATCTGCTAGTGTACTTTGAGAGAAATGTGTGTTGAACTCCACAGACAATTGAAATAAGATTAAAACAATATGCAGGCTTTGCAACCAGCCCTCCAGGTAAGGATGAAGATTTTACCACCAGTAAAACCTTTCACTATTCTCTCACCAAGTATTAGCTCACCAGAAGGGACAGCAATTTGACAACAAATCACTGTTGAACTGCAGCAATTCAGATGGTTCTGCTCCCTGCTGCCCATCTATGTGCTTTTGCCAGGGTTTATTGTTTTGAAGTAGGATTTATTGTTTTGAAGAAGGGAAGACATGATGTCCCAAGTGCAAAATGAGGAGCACTTGTGAAGACAAGATTGCCAACAGGGACATTTGTCACACAGGCATACATACCTTTCTGTTGAAACTGTAACCATAAAACTGAAGAAACAAAAAGGGTACTTTCTTGTCAGGGGGATAAAGCCACCTGGCAGAGAGAAATGATGTCTTAAAACACTGCTGCAATATTTATTTAAATATCTCTTATGTCAGACAATACTGAGCATCACAGCATGAAACTCTTGTATCGTATAACCAGTGAATCTAAATTTCTAAATTAAGCAAGCTGGAAGAAGTGTGATACACAATAAGAGTTGGTAATTTAGGAAGGGGAAGCTACTGAGGAATGTCTCACCTAAGCTAGTGGTCTTAGAACAGTTTTACCTTAGTCCTGCCTTTGCACGACTGTTCTCTAATATCAAGGAAGCACCTATCTTCAAGAGGAATTCACATTTCTGAGATGTTTATGGGTTTTGTTTTCTTTTTCTGTATTTGGGCTTTTATACCAACTCTTTAGCACAACATACAGATGGAGGATGAAATGATAACACCATGACAGCTGAAAAGCAGTGAATGAGTTTTACCTGGATGAACATCAGTGCTCTAATCATCTGGTTACCCTTTAATGAAAGGAAGAGAGAAAAAAAATGTAATTTTATCTGTTTATTTTATGATGTTTCTCTAGTAGACTCAAATTCATGAACTATTAATTGGCCCAGCAAACATATGCAAGGTCTGGTTACTTCACTCATGTGGGAGAGAGATACTCTTATTTTTCCTCTTCTGAGGAATTTTGACAGATTATAAATTAAGCATGCAATAACCTAGTAACATTACATAATTTTTACATCATTGATTATAATTTGCAGTGGGAATACAGGATTTCAACCAAGTATACTCAGTTCTAATCATTTTATTTGATGGTGATGAGCACTTAGCACCTTATTGGATAATATATTACAGGCTCCTATGTAGTATTGGTACTTAACTATTGTCGGGTACTAATCAGCTTGCTAGGAAAACTACTGAAATGAAAGCAGAGCAACTGTATCCATTGGAAGATCTCAAGCCAGTGAACAATGGGAAAAAGATCTTGTAGGTTTTGGAGAAGACAGTAAGAGCAAAGAAATAATATTGTCTTTTCTTTATCACTTCCCTCCCTCCACCTTTTTGTTTCTCTGATGGAGCATCAGAGTCACTAGTCTGACCTAGGACATATTTTAGCACTAGAAGAGAAGCTCTCTGAAAAAAATAAAATGCATTTGATAAGGTGCAAAGCTCTTTTACAATTAAAATTTGCTATATGTGCAGAATATTTTTTTTTTTCCATTAACAGAGAGATGTTGTTGTCCCACCAGTTTTCTATCCATCACTAGTCCACAGATCCACTGAGCTCATTGGGACTCTTGTTTTTCATTTAGATGGAACTAGGATTAATGCCATGGAAGAAAGCCTGCCAATTTCAGTGCAAGTTTTCCCACTGACATCAAGGAGGTTTTGGAAAGCCCAAAGTCCCTTTGAACACTTATAAACTCACATGGATAAGATAACTAAGCATGTGAACAGCTGAAAGATTGATATGTTCCAAAGGTTTGTCCAAGTGGTTAGTCAAACAATTAGCTGCAGCTCTATGCAAAAGTCATGTTGAGCCAAAGCTTTGAGCTTTGATTTAATAGACCTTTCTTTTTCTTAAATCTAACAAGCTTCATTCAGGGTTTGAATATGCAAAAACTTACACAGGATTATAAATATAAGTAGAAATATTAAAAAAAAAAAAAAAAAAAAAAAAGAAAAGAAAAGAAAAGAAAAGAAAAGAAAAGAAAAGAAAAGAAAAGAAAAGAAAAGAAAAGAAAAGAAAAGAAAAGAAAAGAAAAGAAAAAAGAAAATATTTTAAATCCTACAAATGAAAATTAAATTTAAAATATGTAATTGCATTTTTTAATAATTAGCCCTTAATGGTAATTTATTTATGTAGTTCTACAGAAGCTGCTTGGTTTTATTTATTTATTTATTTATTTATTGGTTTAAAAACAGATTTTTGGCCTTTTAAAAATTCATATTGAACTATGCAGCTACAAATTACATGCTTATGTAAACAGATTTGCAATTAAAATTATTCTACTCTTTTGTTATTCCCAAGCTGTATGAACAGAAAGCTCATGTTAAAAGCAAGTTTAATCAACTGTGTTTTACCTTGTTTTCTTTTTTTTTTTTTTTTCCTTCTTCAAAATTAAGGACTGGATTTTATTTCAAACGGGCTAAAATGGCATCAGTGTTTTTTAACTATATGGAATGTCCTATGATTCTTAGCATTGAAAAGAGGGCTAAGTGGTCCTGACAGAAAAAAAAAATATATATATATATATGTAAATTGTAATAATATATTAAATATTGTATTATTATAGCAACTTTAGTTAAACAAGTAATACTATCTTTAATTTTTTACAGAGAACTTTGATGAAATAATTTATTACGATGACTCACAGAAAAAAAAAAAATGTTTTCAAAATGACAGGAGAAACTGTTAAAGATTGTGAAAAAAAATACTAAAAATAATGCTCTACTGAGAATAAATTTAAAGATGCAAACAGTGAGTCTGACTCTTTGGGTACTAAGGACTTCTGAATAAACTGAAACCCAAGGTGTTGGGGGGGGACAGTGATATTAAATAATGATCACACTTAAACAACTTTCTTTTTTGTGTTATGACCTTAACTACAGCTACGTGTTTCATAAAATACTTCTGACAAAATATAAAGATTGAGGTAATATCCTCATATATCCTCATAATATCTGTACTGTGTAATGTAGCAGCTGTTCATCTCAGATTGCTTAAGAAGGAATAACACTAGAAGAAATGGAAAATGATGCCCACAAAAGAAACAAATTTTATTTTTATATCATGTATATGTGAAATGTGAAAAATATGTTTTTATTACCTTTGATATATTCAACAGTTTACAACCAAGATCTAAATTAAAAAATTGTGTTAGATATTTGTCTGTCTGCTCACAGAAGATTTGTTATTCTCAGAAAGGATGAACGGATAACAGAACAACAGGTCAAGGAGGTAAGTGCAGAGACATTTGCAAGTCAGATTTCAAATGTTTCAGGAATAATTTTGGATGACAGCAAATGATGGCAACATATCTGTGGACATCAGCACTCCAGATAAGATGAGCCAAAATACAGTAAAGTAGTCTTAAGTTGTTGTATCAAACAACAGATGAAAAACAACAGATAAAAACTGAAACTTATTTGTAGCAATCCAAGCCATAAATATCATGCAGAAATAAGCCGGAAGCCTCACAGTTTCCCCACAGTCTGGTACCCATAGATATGAGATCTCTTCACAGCCACTCGTGTTTTTGACCTAACCACTTGCTCACACAGGTAGATGCATGCAATGCATAAATGATATCTACCACATTTATTTATTTCAACACAGTTTTATTACAAACTGCTTTTTCATGTAAAAATGCTCTGAGGTCAGACTTTTCCTGCCATTAATAGCTTTGGATGGTGTGAATGAGAGTAATTTCACCTTCTCACTAGATTAAAATCTGTGGACCAGCAGTGTCTGCCTACTTCTAAGGAGAGGTGAGGCCTTGACTTTATTTCCAACCTCTGCTCAAATTCTCCCTGGCTGCAACAAGAGCAAAGTTTCATTTTATGTGTGTTTCATCAGGTAAAAATGAATGCCAGTTAAGTGTACCTGCTATTATAAGACAACCTTTTGGAACATAAAAATAAATACTTTCTCTGACTGCTCATTATTCATATGGGGATGAGAAGGAAGAAATAGAGAATGTGTAAGCAAAACCAAAACTCTTTCAGCTCTTGATATACATATAAGGTTATCTCAAGAACTCTGCTTTGGTTGGTTGGTTAGTTGGTTGGTTGGTTGTTGTTTTGTTTGTTTGTTTTCTTTTGTTTTGTTTTGCATGGTTGGTTGGTTACTTTTTGTTTTTAATATATTTTCCATCTTAGTTTAGAGCTCAGTTTTTCCACTTCCCTTAATAAGCTTCATGAGACTACACTAGTTTATACTGTAGTCTAAAAGTAAATGCATTTACCAGGCCTATCAGGTAAAGACCTTTTCAACCACACTTCTATCTGCTTAGTTTATCCAGTCCTCATCCATGCTTTCTGCTGCCTCCTGCTTAATATCTCCTGAGCATTTGTACTCTTAGAAATCTTTGTTTTCAGACTGAGAGTACATATCTTCATGTCAGATGTATAGATATTTGCATACCATCAATTTAATCTAAGAATGATTTAATAAAGATTATCAGGAAAGTTTTGTCACAGTGACCATTAAATTTGAATAATATTCACAATTAGCCATTTAACTTAAGCTTTCTTCAGAGAGGCCATGGTTTTCTTATAAAATTTTGTAAAATTTACCAGGAACAAAGCTGTAGTCCACATAGTCTTCTCTGGATTGGCTGTGGGGTTTTTGTTTTGTTTTTGTTTTTATTTTTCAGTGGAAGCTTTCATACCCAGTACATAAATCAGGTCCTCTAAGAAAAAATAAATTCAGAAGAAAATAATTGATTTCAGAAATAATTTAAAGCAATTAATTAAAAAATAATAATAATAATAAACATAAATAAAAATAAACATAAATAAAAATAAAAATAAAAAATACACTAAATACAACTAAACTAATAATTTAAAATATTTAAAACTGGAGCTACAGCTGAATGAAGTACAGAGATGTATTCTGAGACACTAGAAGAACTACTAGGCATAGACACACAGTTCTGTAATTTAATTATGCAATTTATGTAGCAATGAAAAGGCAAGTGAGAACTTACATGTATGTGTGGCTTATTAGCAAGTGATAGTTCAGTATGTAAGAACAAATCTGAATGAATTAAAAGCCAGTTAAAATATATATATATTAAAAATATTTATATTTTTGATTGATTTATTTTTAATCCACCATTTTATAAATCCCCCACCATTTTATAAACATGTTCTGCCATGAATGCTTTGGAAAATAACTTTACTTTGTAAAGTGACCAATCCTTTTGTCCTGGATAATAAACTGCTCTGACATTATATTCCTTATTAAAAATAATAATTGAAAATTAAAGAATCTGCATATTAGCTTAAGAAAGTATAATTCATTACATCTTCACAGGAAATTAGCAAAGCTACTAGTGTATTACCCTTATTTTATAAGACAGAAATAAATTCATATTTGGAAGAAAAAAAAAAAAAAAGAAAAAAAAAAAGAAAAAAAAACTACATTAAATGAACTCAGCAAAGATACTTTAGTGCTACTGTATGAACTGGGTTTAACCATTATCACGGAATCATAAAAAACTTATTTTTGTATGATCCAAATTATATAATATAGAAAATAAATATCTATTGTTAAAATGAACTTTATTATTCATGCTATTGCAGTCACATGGGGAAAACAGTGTCAAACTCACATCAAGTATGTCTTCTTTTTATAAGCAAAAATAACAAATGTATTTCCTCTCCTTATAGTCAAGACTGATCAAGAGGGAAGATAAATTTGGTTGCTTCATATCCTTATTCTCCTCCAAGACTCATCTCCTTGCTGTGATACATTTCACATCATCCATCCATCCATCCATCACATCCAGAGACTTCATGACTCATTACCTCTTCATTTCAAAAGGATCTTCTCCAGGGACGCACCTACTGAGGGCACCTGTCCCAGAAAAGAAAAGGAAGAGTCAGGCCTACCATCCACCACGAGACCCAGGATTTCCAAACCCCAAATTTTTGCTTTGCATTCACAACTTTTCATCATTAAAATAATAATTAACTATGTGTACATATCTAAGCAGTTCTAGCTATTTTCAAATGCAATTAATTTAATTTTCTGTTATTTAAAGTACAATTAGCCTGTTATTTGAAAGAGTTGGACATTTTCCTGGTAATTTGATAATGCAATATCCTTTAGTTTTCCATAATTGTAAGTCTGGAGAAGCAAGGAGAAGTCCAAGGGCAATCAAAAGGGACTTTAGGGCTTTGGGTTAACTGGTTAAACCATCAGGGGTACAGGTCATGTTTGCCTCTGTCCTTCCAAAAGGAGGGATCAGTGTTGACAGGCAGACTCGACTCATCGATATGTGGCTTCCGGACTGGTGCAACTGGCAGAACTTTGGTTTTGTTGATCACGGGAAGGTCTACACACCAGGCCTGCTGGCACCAGATGGGATGCACCTCTCTCAGAAGGGGAAAAGGATTTTTGCCCTGGAGTTAACAGGGCTGATAGATAGGGCTTTGAACAAGAGTCAAAGGGGGAAAGGGATAAACCAAGCCTGCTGGTGAGAAGCTATGGGATGGCATGCCAAAATCAGAGGGACTGTGCCTTAGTGAGGTCCTTTGGTCTGCTCCACAAGGTGTTAAAGTACAATGAGGAGCACTTGAAGTGCTTCTACACCAATACATGCAGCATGAAGGATAAATTAGAGGAGCTGGAAGTGTTGGCCCAGTCCCAGAGGTAAATATCATAAGAAAAACCTGGTGGGATGAGTCCTGTTACTGGTGTGTTGCAATAGACATTTACAGACTCCTCAGAAGGGACAGGAAGGGTAGGCGAAGCTGTGGGGTGGCTCTGTATGTGGAGGAGAGGCTGGACTGTATGGAGTCTGAAGTTGGTGAAGGCAAAGCTGAGAGCCTCTGAGTAAAGATTAAGGGACAAACAAATAAAGGGGATGTCATCATGGGAGTTTATTACAGACCACCTGGCCAGGATGATGACACTGATGAATTATTCTTTGAGGAACTAAGAGATACCTCAAGGTCAACTGCCCTTGTCCTTAAGATTTCAATCAGGGCTCCGTTTTAGGGCCAGTTCTTTTCAATGTTTTCATAAATGATTTGGATGTAGGACTCGAAGATGTCTTGAGTAAATTAGTTGATGATCCTAAACTGGGAGGAGTTGTGGACTTTGTCGAAGGTGGAAAGCCCTTGCAGAGGGATCTGGACAGACTGGAGAGCTGGGCAATCACCAACTGCTTGAAGTTTTCTGACCTCAGTGCAAGGGAAGCTCATGGAGCAGATCCTCTTGAGAGTCATGACGCGGCACTTGCAGGGCAAGCAGGCTATCAGGCCCAGTCAGCATGGGTTTATGAAAGGCAGGTCCTGCTTGAGGAACCTGATCTCCTTCTATGACAAAGTGATGTGCTGGGTGGATGAGGGAAAGGCTGTGGATGTGGTCTACCTTGACTTCAGCAAGGCTTTTGACACCGTCTCCCACAGCATTCTCCTCAAGAAACTGGCTGCTCTTGGCTTGAACTGGTGTACGTTTCGTTGGGTTAGAAACTGGCTGGATAGCCAGGCCCAAAGAGTTGTGGTAAATGGAGTCAAGTCCAGTTGGAGGCCAGTCACTAGTGGCGTTCCCCATGGCTCGGTGCTGGGGCCGGTCCTCTTTAATATCATCATTGATGATCTGGATGAGGGCATTGAGTGCACCCTCAGTAAGTTTGCAGATGACACCAAGCTAGGTGCGTGTGTTGATCTGCTTGAGGGTAGGAAGGCTCTGCAGGAGGATCTGGATAGGCTGCACCAATGGGCTGAGGTCAACTGCATGAAGTTCAACAAGGCCAAGTGCCGGGTCCTCCACCTGGGGTGCAATAACCCCAAGCAGAGCTACAGGCTGGGAGATGAGTGGTTGGAGAGCTGCCAGGCAGAGAAGGATCTGGGAGTGATGGTTGATAGTCGACTGAATATGAGCCAGCAGTGTGCTCAGGTGGCCAAGAAGGCCAACGGCATCCTGGCTTGCATAAGAAACAGTGTGACCAGCAGGGCTTGGGAGGTTATCGTCCCCCTGTACTCAGCTCTGATGATTCCGCACCTCGAGTACTGTGTTCAGTTTTGGACCCCTCGCTACAAGAAGGACATCGAGGTGCTTGAGCGGGTTCAGAGAAGGGCGACGAAGCTGGTGAGGGGCCTGGAGAACAAGTCCTATGAGGAGCGGCTGAGGGAGCTGGGTTTGTTGAGCCTGGAGAAGAGGAGGCTCAGGGGCGACCTTATTGCTCTCTACAGGTACCTTAAAGGAGGCTGTAGCGAGGTGGGGGTTGGCCTGTTCTCCCACATGCCTGGTGACAGGACGAGGGGGAATGGGCTTAAGTTGCACCAGGGGAGTTTTAGGTTGGATCTTAGGAAGAACTTCTTTACCAAAAGGGTTGTTAGACATTGGAACAGGCTGCCCCAGGGAAGTGGTGGAGTCACCATCTCTGGAAGTCTTTAAAAGATGTTTAGATGTAGAGCTTAGGGATAAGATGGTGAAGAACATAGAGGGAAAGACATATGAGGAGTGGCTGAAGTCACTTGGTCTGTTCAGCCTGGAAAAGAGAAGGCTGAGCGGACACATCATTGTGGTCTACAGCTTCTTCATGAGGGGTAGCAAAAGGGCAGATGTCGATTTATTCTCTCTGGTGACCAGTGATAGGACCCAATGGAGTGGAGATAAGCTGTGACAGAGGAGGTTCAGGTTGGATATCAGGAAAAGGTTCTTCACCAAGAGGGTGGTCATGCACTGGAACAGGCTTCACAATGATGTAGTCATGGCACCAAGCCTGTCAGAGTTTAAGAAGCATTTGGACTATGCTCTTAGTCATATGGTCTCAATTTTGGGGTAGACCTGTGTGGAGCCAGGAGTTGGACTCAACAATTCTTGTGGGTCCCTTCCAACTTGGGATATTCTATGATTCTATGAAAAGCCAATGGCTTGTTATAAACCAGAAGGGAGATTTGTAATCTAGTGTTCAAATTCTTGACAACATATGCTCATTGCTTGCTCTGATTATTATTTCCGTAGTAATGGAAATACTATGTTCCCCTAGAATCTAATTGTAAATGTAGAGCAAGCAACAAATGCAAGAAATGAACTTTGTGTACTTTGAGTAGTGTTACTGTTAATAAATGTTTCATTCCAAAGAAATTCCAACAGTTCAGAAAGGAATTGCCCAATCCATACATTGAGACAAATGATTGCTCAGACAAAGTGCTTCTTTAGCCTGCCAAATCACTTCCTTCTCCAGAATCAGCTGTAAGTATGTAGATTCATGAAAGCTCTTAATAGTTTTAATGTCAAAAAGAAAGATTTAGACATGAACAGGTATACAATTTTATGACACAAAAACAAAGGAGAAAGCAAAGGTATGCATAAACATAGTGACAATCTAAAAATACAGTCTTTCCAAATA
The DNA here is from genome assembly GCF_965140915.1 of Aythya marila. Taxonomy (NCBI): domain Eukaryota; kingdom Metazoa; phylum Chordata; class Aves; order Anseriformes; family Anatidae; genus Aythya; species Aythya marila. The sequence continues at coordinate 59,527,105 of NC_139042.1, read as the reverse complement.
ATATTTAAATCAGTTTCAATAAACATTCAAATGTTACAGTATCTCCCACATAAAAGTGAATTCAAGAATATGTACTGGAATACTGTAGATGAAAACACTTTCTAAATAAATTGTTAGCAGTGTTTTGTTTTTGTTTTTGTTTTTGTTTTTTTAACTGGCTGTTTGAAGTGACATACAAAGCTCTGATATTGGCTCTCAGGCTGTTTGTCCAATGTAATGTATACCAAGAATACACATTTCTAAATAACTATATACTAACTGTATAAAAAAGGAGAGGTCTTGGTTACCTATAAATACCATATGAGTACTGCTATAAGGTCTCTCCAGAACCTTCTTTTCTGCAGGCTGAACAACCCCAACTCCATCAGCCTCTCTTCACAGAAGAGGTGTTCCAGCACTCTGACCATCCTCTTGGCTCTCCCATGGACTCACTCTACTAGGTCCATGTCCTTCTTGTGGTGGGGGCTCAGAGATGAATACATCACTCCAGGCGGTGTCTCATGAAAACAGAACAGAGCGGGAGACTCACCTCCCTTAACCTGCTGACCATGCTTGTCTGGATGCAGCCCATGATATGGTTGGCTTTGTGGGCTGCAGGTGCACATTGGTGGCTCATGTTGAGCTTCTCATCAACCAACACCCCCAGGTCCTTCTCCTCAGAGCTGCTCTCAATTCATTCTTCACCCAGCCTGGATTTGTGCTTGGGATTGCCCTGGCCCAGGTGCAGGACCTTGCATTTGACCTTATTGAATTTCATGAGGTTCACACAGGCCCAGTTGCCAAGCCTGTTCATCCATGCAGGCCTCCTGGCACTTTTGTCTGACTTCCTCTTTGTTGGGATTTATCACTTCTGAGCTTGGAGGAGATGATCCTTGAATATTAACCAGCTTTCTTCACCTTCAGGGCTTTATCCCATAGTGCCTACATCCTTCTATTCCAACACTCCAGTCATGGGAGTCATCCCACCACATCTCCGTAATGCCAATGAGGTCATAGCCCTGCAGGTGTACATACATCTCTAACTCCTCTTGTTTATATTTCCTATGTTGCATGAGTCAGCATAGAGACACTTAAGTTGTGCCCCTGATGAAACTGAGTTACTGGCTGGCACGGCTGCACTTTCTTGGCAGTGGGAACTTCAGTGGACTGCAAATGATTAACAGTATTCTATTTCCTTTCAGTCCAGAAATCTTATCGCACCTTTGTTGAAAGCCATACCCAGAGTGTGGTGGTCAAAGGTTGTATGTCTATGTAGGCTGGTGATGATGGGCTTCCCTCAGGGGGTCTGGCTTGGCACTGGTGCTTTTCAATGTCTTCATCAATGACATAGGCAATGGGGCTAATGTCTTCATCAATGACATAGGCTAATGAGGTTCAAAAAGTGCAAGGTGCTCTACTGGGGTTGGAGCTATCCTCAACAGAAGTACAGACTGGGAGTAGAACTCATTGAGAGCAGATCCACCAAGACCAACTTGGGGGTTCTAGTCCACTAGAACAAAAAGCTCAATAAGAGCCAGAAGTGTATGCTTGCAAATCATAAGGCCTACTGCATTCTGCTATGTATCAACAGAGGAGTGGCCAGCAGGTCAAGGGAAGTGACTGACTACCTTTGCTCTGCCCTTGTGAGGCACCACCTGGAATACTGCATCCAGATTTGGGGCCCCCAGGACAAGAAGGATGTGGATCTGTTCAGGTGGGTCCAGGAGAGGGTGACAAAGATGATCAGGTTGGTGCACCTGTCCTATAAAGAAAGGCTGAGAGAGCTGGTGATGAGCTTCCTGAAGAAGAGATTACTCCAGGGTAACCTCATTACAGCTTTTCGGTACTTAAAGTAAGTACTTAAAGGAACCTTATAAAAAAGATGGGGATCAACCTTTCGATCAGGTAGATAAAGATAGGACAAGGAGGAATAAAGGCTGTGGAAGTGGTCTACCTTGACTTCAGCAAGGCTTTTGACACCGTTTCCCACAACATTCTCCTCAAGAAACTGGCTGCTCTTGGCTTGGACTGGCATATGTTTCACTGGGTTAAAAACTGGCTGGCCCGAAGAGTTGTGGTGAATGGGGTCAAACCCAGTTGGAGGCCAATCACTCATGGTGTCCCCCAGGGCTCAGTACTGGGGCCAGTCCTCTTTAATATCTTCATTGATGATCTGGATGAGGGGATCAAGTGCACCCTCAGTAGGTTTGCAGATGACAACAAGTCAGATGCATGTGTTGATCTGCTTGAGGGTAGGAAGGCTTTGCAGGAGGATCTGGACAGGCTGCACCAATGGGCTGAGGTCAACTGCATGAAGTTCAACAAGGCCAAGTGCCGGGTCCTGCACCTGGGGCACAACAACCCCAAGCAGAGCTACAGGCTGGGAGATGAGTGGTTGGAGAGCTGCCAGGCAGAGAAGGACCTGGGAGTATTGGTGGATAGTTGGCTGAATATGAGCCAGAAGTGTGCTCAGGTGGCCAAGAAGGCCAACATCATCCTGGCTTGTATAAGTAGCAGTGTGGCCAACAGGTCTAGGGAAGTGATTGTCCCCCTGTACTTGGCTCTGGTGAGGCCGCACCTTGAATACTGTGTTCAGTTTTGGGCCCCTCGCTACAAGAAGGACATGGAGGTGCTCAAGCGAGTCCGGAGAAGGGCGATGAAGCTGGTGAGGGGTTTGGAGAACAAGTCTTAAGAGGAGTAGATGAGGGAGCTGGGTTTGTTGAGCCTGGAGAAGAGGAGGCTCAGGGGCAACCTTATCACTCTCTATAAGTACATTAAAGGAGGCTGTAGTGAGGTGGGGATTGGTCTATTCTCCCACGTGCCTGGCGACAGGATGAGGGGGAACGGGCTAAAGTTGTGCCAGGGGAGTTTTAGGTTGGATCTTAGGAAGAACTTCTTTACCAAAAGGGTTGTTGGCATTGGAATGGTCTGCCTAGGAAAGTGGTGGAGTCACTGGAGGTCTTTAAAAATGTTTAGATGTTGAACTTAGTGATATGGTTTAGTGGAGGACTTGTTAGTGTTAGGTCAGAGGTTGGAGTAGATGATCTTGGAAGTCTCTTCCAACCTAGACAATTCTGTGATTCTGTGAATGGTTTTAAACTAAAAGAGAGGAAGTTTAGATTAGATGTTAGGAGGAAATTTTTTACTCAGAGGGTGGTGAGGCACTGGAACAGACTACCCAGAAAAGTAGTGTATGCCCCATCCCTGGAGTTCACGACCAGGTAGGATGAGGCCATGGTGAGCCTGAACTAGTGGGTTGCATCTCTGTCCATGGCAGGCGGTTGGAACTATCTGATCTTTAAGATGTCTTCCAACCTGAACCATTCTATGATTCTATGATTTTATGACTCTATGATTCTATGATGTGGTATGTACCAAGAAGTATTATAAACACTACTCTCTTCTTCATCTATATCGACTCCTTTAGAAGTTGAAAAAATCAATTATATACAAGCATTTTACAAAAGCCAGGTCTTTCGGGTAAAAACAATGGAATTCTGCAGAATTGTTATCAGACATTGGTTCAAACTGTATGAGCTAGTGTTATATGAAAATACTTTCACCCATCATCCATGTGAGTTGTCAATTTGCAAGTGCTCAGTAAAATATTTTTTTTTCCCTTCTGCGTTGATGTGCTAGAAAAATCTTTCCTATACAGCTCCAATACCTTGTTCCCTGCACATTGTCTGTAGGAGTGGAGTGCAGCAGGACTAACATCTTTTCTCTTACCTCCTCTGTTACCATTCTCTTTTGCCTGTTCTTACATAAACACTGAAAATTATGAGTCAAGCTCCAGAACACATCTAGAAACAAAATGCAAAGACTGTCACTGGAGTCATCCATATAAAGTTGGCTTCCAAGGTTGATTTTACATGTACAAATCATGAGCATTAGGGTGTCTTTTTAGGACATGGCTCTGTTCATAAGTAACAAAAGTATCCGAACTTTGAATGTGGAGGAACAGAATTTAAATTCTGGTTTTAAGGTAACTAAGATTTTTGAGATTCAGGTTTCAAAGTGGATTCTGGGGAGTGGGGAAGACAATGGAAGATTATCAATCCTCCACTGTCTTATTCTGAGAAATAATTAAAACATGAATGTGCTACCAGACTGAATACAAACAACATGTGAGCTTTTTCTGTATTATAGAATGGGCTAGTTTGCTCAGCTTCAAGTCATGACCACACTCAATTCAGATGTCCATGTATGTTGATGAAAGATAGTTTAGGGAGCCAGTCATGACTGATGTACTCATTGGATCACAGCTAATTCATTCAATGTATTGATTCCTCTTTAGATATCTAAAGATTCTTTTAAAAATTGCAATATCCTCATGCAATGCATGAGAATTTTGCCCACTTTTCTCTTTATAATTTCAACAGGTTTTTCCACAGGTTGCAACCTGAATCTTAGAAAATGCTTTATTTTATTTTATTTTTTTATTTTATTTATTTATTTTTATGAAAGCACTTCCAGTACTTCTGTTTTTTAACAGCTTCTGAAAATAAATTACTTTCTTTAGTAACCACCAGGTGGCAATCATAAACTTAGCTTGCTCCATGAACTCTTCTGAAGCAGCTACTGAAAGGTGAGAATATGCTGTAAGCATAAATAAGGATATATTTCCATGGTAACTAGTATACTATGTTTTTTGTCATGGGTAAAACTAGACGAAATCTTATTCATGCTTCTAAATTACATATTTCATCTGATTAAGTCCTGAGCAGATAACCCTGAAAAAAAATGTGTTCTGCTGAAAGATGTATTTTGTCTCACAAAGAGCTTATTAGCCATGTGGTATTTTCAGCCTTATGGACAGTGATCATAGTGAACATTCCTAAAAATATATATATATAAGGATTTTTAAATTGCCCTTTCTACCCAAGTAAAATATCCCATTTAATAAGAATTTTGCTGAGAGTATTTTTTTTTTTTTAATCTGTCTTCTATCTGGGCTTCAAGTAGGACATTGCAAAAGCTATGGCAGGCAGAGACAGAGGTTCTGTACTTTCTCTCTCATGTAATTTGACTTTTAAAGGCCTAAGAGCTCTTCAACAGCAGCTCAGCTGTTATCACCATAGCATTCTGAAGTTAAGGACAGAAAACATTGGTCCATATATGTGTTTCTTATGAGCATTCTTTCTGAGATTAAAAAAAAATGCTTTTGTTTTTATGTGTTTTAAGATCTTAAAACACCACTAACTTTTAGGAGGAGACACTCTTTAGATCAAAAGAGAACTTCATCTCTCTCTTTTTTTTTTTTCTTTCTAGGTCAACTGCATTTAGATCTTTTCCTATAGATCTTCTAGTCTTACCTTACAAAGTCTTAGCTTTGTGTGACTATGCCACACATATTCAAGTATGTACACAAGAAGGAAAGCAAAAAGATAAAAACAGATGACGGAAATAAGTAGAGACAAGAAAAAGAAAAGCTTAATAATTGAAAATAATAAGGGGACTCATGCAAAACAAACAAACAAACAAAAAAAAATATAATAATAATAATAATAATGATAATGATAATGATAATGATACTAGATAAATATTGTTTGAAGCCCTTAAAATGGGAATATAAAAAAAAAAACACCACCAGTAGGCTTGAAGGGCATCAGGATTAGAGTGACAATTCTGTACTCACAGTCCTCTTTGCTAGTGAAAATCACTTTCAGAAACAATGCTAATGGGACATGAAAAAATAATAAAAATAAGATCATCCCAGTCTACATCAGGTAGTACAAAATCACAGAAAAACTTGAAGACTGACACCTTCTGTGAGGTAGTTATTAACACTTTTCCATTGTAAATGTGCTTCAGCAGCCTTCTGGAGCATAGTTAGATACAAAGGAGCAAACTTATATCACAATTATATTATTTGATGCAGAAACTCCTGTGATCATATAGTCTGTTGTTTCATGCAGCTTTTCACTGCCTTCATCCTAAACACTATCTTGTATTTTTTTCCTAGACAAAACCAAATTTCCCAAGTTAAATACACATTTCCATTACAGTTTTAATTTCTCCTCTTGCATTCAAAGACAAACTAAATTTCACTGCTTACAAAGAAATTCAGAACAAGTACAAAATTTCAATATTGGAAAAGCAAAATCAGGCAATTTCCAATTTAAATCAATATAGACTGTCTTTATGCAGTCACCATAAAAAAAATATAAGGTAAGATACTTCAGGAATCTATTTTGTTCTGATATCTTGTGATTTTCTGTAGGAACAAGTAGATGGCAGTGTTGTTACACTATTGAAAGCAACTATTCCTTTATTTCTGGTTTTGTCAGAAACCATCATTTCAATCCAACATTACAAAGTCAAAGCATAATTACCACTAATGCTCCCCCTCTCTTGAGCAATGCCATCAGGGTATATCAAGCAAATGAATGGAAACTGTTAATTATAATTATGTTAGACACCCATATTGTATGTTTCAGCAGTGCTAGTGCCGTCTTTCGATATTTGTCTTTCATTACACAGGAGATATTAATGTAAAATGATGAAGACCACAGTGACAACACTCCTTTATACTGTGAAAATTATGTATTCTTTTTCATTAACACAGCCCGATAATATGAAAATTTTTGTAATTGGATTATTATACCTATATTTTACGTATATGTCACACACACACAGAATGTTTATTTTCCTTTTTTTTTTTTTTTCTTAAGACTATTTGGAATCTAATTAATATGTTTGCATTCATTTACAAAGTAATGAAATTTCATATTCATTTTGCCTTGAACATATATCTTCATTTTCAGCCCAGCCTCCAGGGAACCATTTCAAGTAGGTCTATGATGTGCATACAATATAAAATACTATCTCTGAAGAAACAGTGAAATGGCATGTACTTTCTTAGCCCTTCATCCTCTTTTCTTTACACCAATTTTCCTAGCTCTGTTTTCCTCCTTGCAACACCCCCAAATTATTCTTAGCTTCCTGACCTTTCAAAAAAAAGAATTGTTATCTTTTGCTTAGCATTTTATTTAACCAATCTTCCACATTCTGCCTGGTGCACTTCCCTGAAATTTTTCAGCTATGCTCACTACTGATTGATGTACTGACTCTCCAGGAGTGTTTCTTTAATCAAACTTCTGCTGATTCTTCACAGAATTTACCTGAACTTTCTAAGTGCCCATGAATACATTCAATTTTATCACTTTATGTGACTTTGGCTAAAGGACTGCAATATCACCCTCTAAAGCATTGGTGCAATGGTACTGGTAACAAAGACCTTATGTTGGTCATGACCCTGCATTTTCTTCCAGCTACAGTACTATGAGCAAGTTGCTACTGTTTGCAGCAGATCCTTAAACCCAAGACACCATCTAGTTTTATTTCCAACACATCAGCTGAAAAGTTCATCCAAAAGTTTCATTCAAAATAAGCCAAATCTGCAGTTAATTACTAATTAGTTTAAACTGATTAACCTACTAAGCATGCAACTCTTCCTTAATCAGACCATGATCATAAACTAAACTTACAGAATAAGGGTGCCAATACTCAGCTTTTGCCTCTTGGTAAAGGACACAGTCTTTGTTCAGAAAGCTTTTAACCATCCTGAATCATACTGCTAAGTAGTTGCCCACTCTTACCACTTCAAAATGTCATCTGAACAGCGTAGTGATATTTCCCCTTGCAAGGTAATTTCTGGGTGCAATTCTTTTAGGAAAAAAAGATAGTTTGCTTCATTTTTTTTCCATTTCAACTTTCCAGTCTTCTTCAAATCTAAACTGACCTAATGCCAGAATTTTTGCCATGTTTTTCGCAATCTGGGAGTGCTCATTGCTGCAAGACAAGCTGAGGTTCTCAGGACTCCCCATGGCTGTGATGCACAATAGGGAACCTGGAAGCTTCCACTGGAGGCAAGGTCCCACGTCTTCCCTGGTTTACCAGTGTTGCAGAAGTTTGTGATGGGGGGTGCCACAGAAGCAGAAAACCAGCTGTTATTCTAACAGATTTTTCCTGAGAAACCTTCCTGGATCCAAATGGGAAATCAGAAGAATTTGACATGTTTTGGTGGAACATTTGAAATGTCATTGACTGTGCATTTCCCAGTGGAAGGTTTCCAGACAGCTGTCATAAATTCAACCCAAGACAGATATACAAACACACCAAAGACACCATAACCATTCTTTTCTCTTCTTTGCATTAATGCCTCAGAAACTCATTTGCAATGAAATCCTGTGAGTGTATTCACTTTATTTGAACTCAGAGACAATTATGTTGATATTTTGCCACTCTTTAGATGAAAAATATCTTCCAGAAGCACAGCTTGATATTTTGCTATACTGTACATTTGTGATATACATGACAAATTTTACCTAGTCAATCTGCAACATGCAGATAACATCTATTCTCTGCCTTAGCAATTGCTCATAAGCAATTATTATATCAATGTTCACATTACTACATATTCTGTCAGCTCCCACATCCTCCCTATGTCTCAGAGGCAAATACATGTAGATCATCATGCATGAAACTCTCAAGAAAGCAAATTAGTGAACACAAGCAACAATGGTATATCTATGACTGATCACTGTGAAGGATCGTACTCTGGAATATTAAAGGTAGATATCACAGCCTCCAATTTATCTGAAGTTTCCTATAGAGAGATGTAAAATCTTCTTGAATGACACACTTCACCCTAATATTCAAAAGGCAGAAATGTATAAAAGAGGTCAGACAAAGTTAGTCTAAGAATTCATATTCCTCTTCACTGCCTATAAACAAATCTTCAGTAATTCTTCAAATCTTCTTCCATCTCCCTGGACATCTACCTTTGGGAGAAGTAAAGTTGATAAAACATGCCCCCGTCTGTAGTCCTTATATGGACAATAAAGACCTCTCTCTCATCCAAAAGCATTTCATTCAAGTTATTAGAAGGAATTGCTGGTTATATCTGAACCCCTCAAACGTAATATTTGTATTTACTTCTTTTATCTCAACTGAACCTCTTTAATGAAAGCTGGTAACATAATGTCCATAATGTCCATGAACATATTATTTCACAAAATCAGTTCTGCACTTGATCCCATTGTAAGTCAAGTTTCAGTTCAAAGCTTTTTGTTATCTTATTCAAAGCTGTCCAGGAAAGAATAATCTAAAACATTTATATTTAATTAGGGTAAACATCTTTTAACTGACCATGGAAGCCTCAGCCAACAGGGAGAAAAAATGGAAACAGTAAGTTCACACTGTTCACATCTCTAGTGATGTTTTCATCACTAGAGAGATATTACATCTGAAGAGTGTCTTGGTGGCCAGGTCAGGAGGTTATTAGAGCTCCCACTCTATCTCACACATCCACATAGATTTCTTGCAGATATTTCAAATGACTTTCTATATGATTCTGTGATTCTAGATGCAGTTACCACAAATCTGTATTTGAAAGTGAAAATAAAAAGACATAACTAGATATAATTCATTTCAGAATACATACAAATAATTAATTAAATTATACTAATTAAAAAAGAAAAAGAAAATTCATACTGAAAAATAGGCATTTAAAATTTTATTTATTTCCACACATACAGAATTCAGAATTAATCTTTTTCTCTCTAGTTATATAGGACTGGAGAGACTATAATTAATGATATTTCTTGCAAAACCTTCTGATCTGTTCATACAATAGTGCACATGAAGTTGTGTGGGCAGAGAGAAAGTGTATGGTAATATATTTTGGTTTCATGATAAAAAGCAGTGGAAAGATGTTGTGGTTTAACCCGGCCAGCAGCTAAACACCACACAGCCATTTGCTCACCCTCCCTCCTCCCTCTCTGGGATGGGGGAGAGAAACAGGAAAGTGAAGCCTGTGAGTTGAGATAAAGACAGTTTATTAGGACAGGAAAATAATAATAACAATAATAATAACAGCAATAATGATGACAATATTACTACTAATAATAATGTGTATGAAACAAGCAATGCACAATGCAATTGCTCACCACCCACTGACCGATGCCCAGCCTAACCTTGAGCAGCTCCCCCCCCCCCCCCCCGGCTAGCCACCCCTATATATTGTTCAGCATGATGTCAGATGGTATGGAATACCCCTTTGGCTAGTTTGGGTGAGCTGTCCTGGGTCTGTCCCCTCCCAGCTCCTGCTGCACCCCCAGCCTGCCTGCTGGCAGGACAGAGTGAGAAGCTGAAAAGTCCTTGGCTTGGTATAAGCACTGCTCTGCAACAATTAAAACATCAGCATGTTATCAGCACAATTCTCATCCAAATCCAAAATGCCCTACACCCTAACAGCTACTAGGAGGAAAATTAACTGTCCTAACTGAAACCAGGACAAAAGAAAAAAATAAAAATAAAAAATTAATGGACAATAATCACTCAAAGCACAGAAAGCTACATCCACGTAAATAATATGATAGTCATGATAGTCATATGCTTAGATCAGATGTGTATGTAGGTCATACATTTTCTCTAAAGTAATCCAACAAATAAAGAAGGGTTCCATATAAGTGGGCAGCATCCCTGCCTATGGCAGGGGGTTTGGAGTTAGATAATCTTTAAGGCCCTTTCCAACCCAAGCCATTCTATGATTCCTTGACTCTATGATTCTATGATTCTAAAGACCTAATTATTGCAATGCCATCAAACATCTTGAAACTCCAGTGCTAAATTTGCAGTGACTGTTAGATATTTTTTATTTATGCTTTTTCTTACTTTTTTTTTGTTCAATTCATGCATTTCATCTATCATTTTAAATGGGAAAATATAACTTTTAATTAACTTTATTATTATTATTATTATTATTATTATTATTATTATTTTAATTTAACAATGAACATTTGAAAGGCAGAATAACAAAGTGGAAAATATATTTTAAATTTTAATTATTCAAAGTCAACTAATTTCATAATATTCCTTTATGTTAGTTATGTGAGTTTTCCTTTACTAGTTACTCTCCTGTAAGGCTACTATGAATCTTTTGCAAAGATATATCACAGAATCACAGAATTGTCTAGGTTGGAAGAGACTTCCAAGATCATCTACTCCAACCTCTGACCTAACACTAACAAGTCCTCCACTAAACCATATCACTAAGTTCAACATCTAAACATTTTTAAAGACCTCCAGTGACTCCACCACTTTCCTAGGCAGACCATTCCAATGCCAACAACCCTTTTGGTAAAGAAGTTCTTCCTAAGATCCAACCTAAAACTCCCCTGGCACAACTTTAGCCCGTTCCCCCTCATCCTGTCGCCAGGCACGTGGGAGAATAGACCAATCCCCACCTCACTACAGCCTCCTTTAATGTACTTATAGAGAGTGATAAGGTTGCCCCTGAGCCTCCTCTTCTCCAGGCTCAACAAACCCAGCTCCCTCATCTACTCCTCTTAAGACTTGTTCTCCAAACCCCTCACCAGCTTCATCGCCCTTCTCCGGACTCGCTTGAGCACCTCCATGTCCTTCTTGTAGCGAGGGGCCCAAAACTGAACACAGTATTCAAGGTGCGGCCTCACCAGAGCCAAGTACAGGGGGACAATCACTTCCCTAGACCTGTTGGCCACACTGCTACTTATACAAGCCAGGATGATGTTGGCCTTCTTGGCCACCTGAGCACACTTCTGGCTCATATTCAGCCAACTATCCACCAATACTCCCAGGTCCTTCTCTGCCTGGCAGCTCTCCAACCACTCATCTCCCAGCCTGTAGCTCTGCTTGGGGTTGTTGTGCCCCAGGTGCAGGACCCGGCACTTGGCCTTGTTGAACTTCATGCAGTTGACCTCAGCCCATTGGTGCAGCCTGTCCAGATCCTCCTGCAAAGCCTTCCTACCCTCAAGCAGATCAACACATGCATCTGACTTGTTGTCATCTGCAAACCTACTGAGGGTGCACTTGATCCCCTCATCCAGATCATCAATGAAGATATTAAAGAGGACTGGCCCCAGTACTGAGCCCTGGGGGACACCATGAGTGATTGGCCTCCAACTGGGTTTGACCCCATTCACCACAACTCTTCGGGCCAGCCAGTTTTTAACCCAGTGAAGCATATGCCAGTCCAAGCCAAGAGCAGCCAGTTTCTTGAGGAGAATGTTGTGGGAAACGGTGTCAAAAGCCTTGCTGAAGTCAAGGTAGACCACTTCCACAGCCTTTATTCCTCCTTGTCCTATCTTTATCTACCTGATCGAAAGGTTGAGCCTTCCTCCCTTCATTAAATTACTCCCTGAGTAATTTAATTTAGCAGTGAAAAAATAAATACATAAATAAATAAATAGAAATCCAATTGGGTGCTCCTTTGTTCACTTGATTGTATATTTTAATGCAAAATGAAAGTAAACAACAAAAGAGCTGTGGGAGAGAGTGCATGGTAGGCAGAACGTAGAAGTTTAAAAGCTACCTTTATTTTTCCATTCTTCCACTTCAAACACTAAGTAGCTCCCAGTTGTGCTTGTCAAGATAAAGTACAACTGGCAAGATGGCAGGATGAGAGAAATAAGGCTTTATGTACATGAAGAAGACAGAGTCATCAGAGAGGTAATTCAGAAGAAAAAAAAATGTATCATGGAACAAAAGGATTTATTCCCATATAGAAAAGAAAATATACATGTAGAATATTCAAGAAAAAAAATAATAAAATCCATTGCCTTTGACAAGTCTAATAAAACTCTCTCAGGACTAAAAATCAAAGTGAGATCTTTAAAATCTTTTACATTGCTAGTAACAACTGATTTCAGGATTTGAACCTTAGGGCTTTATGGACTTAAATAAAAAATAAAATAATAAAATAAAATAAAAATAAAATAAAATAAAATAAAATAAAATAAAATAAAATAAAATAAAATAAAATAAAATAAAATAAAATAAAATAAAATAAAATTAGTAAGTTGCAAGTCTGAATACAACTAGCAGACAAAACAACTCAGCATTATATTATAATAAGGTTAAAAGCCATGCCCATCCGAACAACCACATTTAGGCAGAGACAGTCAATTACCATGCACATTACACAAAATCCTCACTGTAGGTCAGGTTCAGTTTGGTGGCTAAGTCAGGCACAGGACTTCATCACCTAAATGGTGAAATGGAAGCAACTGATTACAGAGAGCAAGGAGTGATGAAGAACAGGTACCTAACAATAAAATTAGCTATCCTATCCTGCCAAGCTCTGAGCCTTCAGTCTTTCAGGAAGAGGAGTTAAAGCATTTGCACCTAAAAGAAGCCTGACAGTTTAAAAGTGGGGGAAATGAGCTCCACTTAAGTGTATTCGAGTATATAAATGCCTTCTAAAAGTATAAAGCCTGATTCTACTATGCAACAGAGTTATGAAGCAAACAAGGGTACACATTAAGCAGTGTTGTTGCAAAGGCTACTTAACCCAAAGCCAGTAGCACAGTGTTTTCTTGTGTGGAGTAAGGTAGAAAGGAAAATTTTGTGCAAGAACAAATGTATCGAAGTACTGGCATCTACACAGATGTATAGGAAAGCATGCTTTTCCTCCACTTTTTTATTATGCACCTAACAGGTGTACCATGCAAGGAAAGATGCAACTTCTTAATTTCCTGCAATACTCTTCCAGGCAACAGGAAATGTCTTAACATCATATTGCACACAGACCTCAAAAAAAAAAAAAATCATCTATGAAGAACCATCTGTCTTGGAAATTCCTTTTCCTTTTCCTTTTTTCCTTTTCCTTTTCCTTTTCCTTTTCCTTTTCCTTTTCCTTTTCCTTTTCCTTTTCCTTTTCCTTTTCCTTTTCCTTTTCCTTTTCTTTCTTCCTTTCTTTCTTTCTTTCTTTCTTTCTCTCTCTCTCTCTCTCTCTCTCTTTCTTTTGCTCTTTTGCTCTCTTTCACTCTTTCTTTCACTCTTTCTCTCTTTCTATTTCTCTCTTTTTTTTTTTTCTTTTTTTTTATGTCTTTCCCTTTACAGTGGAGAATGTCACTGCTTAACAATTAGGTTTTGTTATCTCAAAGCATGAAGGTATCCACTGATCCACATTGAAGGTAGGGATTCAATCATTGTCACAGTATACCTGAAAAAGCATATTTTATTCCTCTGCTGTTTATCCCAGCAAATAATTCTTTCAGAAAAAGAAAGTAGCAGCATGAATATAAATTTTGCAGTACTATAATTTGTAGAATAAAACTTCCAGAATTTGCATTCTGACAAGTGTAAAGATATTGGGCAAGTATTAGAACAATGGAGAAAAAAAAAAAAAAAAAGTATTTCTTATGAATATTAAGTATTCTTACGAATATTAAGTAACACATACAGCCTGTTGTATGTATCTTTGATTGATGTACAATATCTAATTGGACATTGTTTCTTATTTCAGATGGATGCGGCAATGTCCGTAGTTAGCTTAATCAGGTTGTAAGAATTAAACACTTGTAAATAAACGTAGTGGGTTCCAATTCTCATTTCTTAACCTCACTTAGATTGCAGCTGAAGAATTCTCCATCAGTCATGAAAAGCAATAAGCTTATAAATTCATTAATTTTGGATAGGCTTTTTTTCCCCCCTAGCAAGTTAATAAACACAATTTTTAGTTAGCTTCCCATCTTTCTTTAAGCTGTTAGGAAAAAGCTGGTTCCATTACATTTTGTCTCAATTTAATCCCTTGCTGTTACAAGAAGTGGAAAATGCAATTAAATGCACTTCTGAAACCTCTCCCTAGAGTGCTGTTTACAATATAGTCTGTATTTAGCAGTCTATGGAAGGTGATGCATTTGCTTTTCCATGCCTATGCTAGCCTTAAGAAACTTTAAAACAATATTTCTGGAGTTGAAGAACAGAAATACCTCTCCCTGCCCCTATAAAACAAACAAACAAACAAACAAATAAAACAAACTAACAACAAAAACAGTCCTTCTCTTTTAAAATAATACATTTATCCAGAAGTGGTAATGTCACACACACAGATTACTAACAGTTTTAAAAGCAGATCACTGTAAAATGAGCCTGAATTTTTGTTGTTCTACTGTTCTTCTCACATACTCAAGAGGACTGTGAACTTCCAGACTATTTTAGTTAACGCTAGACAAATTTCATATGCTTTCTTTCCTTTTTTTTTTCTTTTCTTTTCCTATTTATATATTCATTCTAAGAAACAAAACAAAAGCTGATAGCTATGACATTAGGTATGACCCAAACCTATATCTACTCATGAAAACTATGTCTAGATAAAGCAGAATATATCTGTATACCCCTACATCTGTAGGCTTCTACATCCAAAGTCATCAAAAAAAATGGGAGGGGGGGGGAGGGAAAGGGGGGGGACTTTTAGTTATTGACTCATCTGACTTGTTCCAGGATTTGTAATTTTGGATGAAATGAGTTATGACTATGTGTTGAAGTAGTCTCTGAAATACCCTGTGTTTGCAGTCATGCAGTTAAAGCTCAAAAATTACCAGCTTTTTTTTTTTGAAATCTTGGCCTTCTAATTAAAACCAACACAAAACAAAGTCTTGGTGTTCTATTGATTTAAATCCCAATAGCTCAAATAAATTTTTTAATAATGGAGGAAGTAAGAATGATCACTGTCATAAAATATTATATAAATCTAATAAGGATAAAAAATACAAATCCTCAACTAGAAAGCCTCACAAATGCTCTAGTATATTACTGTTAACTTTCTGGGAAAATTTTCATCAAAGGCTTTTTCAGAAAAGAAAAATATAGGATAAAAAATGCTTCTACAGACTGGCAAGTGATCTATAACTAGAAAAGAAGAAAAAAAAAAAAAGAAACAAGCAAATAAACAAACAAACAAACAAAAAAGGATCATAAAATGGTTTGGGTTGGAAAGGACCTTAAAGACGGTCTAATTTCCAACCCGTCTGCCATGAGCAGAGACACCTTCCACTAAACCAGATTTCTCAAAGCCCCATCCAATCCATCCTTGAACACTCCCAGGGATGGGGTATTCACAACTTTTCTGGGCAACCTGTTCCAGTGCCTCACCACCCTCACAATAAGGAATTTCTTCCTATTTTCTAATCTAAATCTACGCTTTCTTAGTTTAAGCTATTACTCTTTGTCCTATCACTATAGTCCCTGACAGAGTCACAGCTCTTCTGTAGGCCCCTTTTAGGTATTGGAAAGACACTGTAAGGTCTCCCCAGAACCTTCTCTTCTCCAGGCTGAATAACACTAGCTCTCTCAGCCTGTCTTTGTAGGAGAGGTACTCCAGCTCCTTGGTCATTTTTGTGGCCCTCCTCTGGACTCGTTCTAATACTTTCATGTCCTTCTTGTGCTGGGGGCCCCAGAGATGAACACAGTACTCCAGGTGCGTTCTCACGAGCAGGGTAGAGGGGCAGAATCACCTCCCTTGGCCTGCTGGCCACACTTCTTTTGATGCAACCTAGAATAAGCAAAAAATTTCCACAATGATGGCAGATATGAGCAGCTTTACCCCAAATCTGGCACATTGTATCTCCTGCCTAAAATAGTCATCAATGATCTGGACAAAATAACAGTGTTGTAAAATTTGCAGGTGACAAAAAATCATTCCCAACTTTGACTAGAAAATTTACAATAAAAAATCCAAGAGTACTTCACCATATGGGGAAGTAATTGGCAAAAAAAAAAAAAATACTTGAAACTCAATGTCAGTCAAAAGAAAGTGCCTCTTGGAAGAGTATAGCCATAAAAACATTTGTGTAATTACAATTTCCAAATTTATTATTACTACTCAGAAAAGCAAAACAGCATCACACATAACAATATATCAGTCCCCAAAATATCAACCCAGTAGTCAGGAAAAATGACAGAACATAAACGTTAAGGAAGGAACTAAAAAAGCAAGTGTTTTTATCTTTATGTTACTGTATAAATCTGTAAGTCCCCATCAATGAATAATGCATGCAATTCTTGTATCTTTCACTTAGATAGTTATAGGTAGACTAAAAATGATATAGGTAATTGAGAAAGCATATTGGCAGAGGTTAGGAAAAGTAGGTGTACCATGCTTAATAATAATAATAACAATAATAATAATAATAATTCAGAAGTGATGGCATGGATATCAGTTAAATCATGCATTATAATATTTCTAATAAACATAATATTAAATCTAAAAGATTTATAAGTAAAGTGATATCTAAGAAAAGTTACAACCAACAGTTAAGAATTACAACATTTTTAATGATTATGCTCTGTTTCTCTGACTGCAGCTGGTTTTGTAGCCAAAAGTGAAATGAGGAAAAACTTGAAAATTTTGACCTGTTCATACTTTGTACAACATGTCTATAGTTTCAGTGATGAAATATGATTTTTTGATGTTTTATCTATATATTGACAGAGTAATTTTTTGAAGATACAACCATAAGGTACACCAATGGATGCAAACCCATGTCTCTTCAGTATGGCATTGCCTCCAACATCAGTCATGATACAGATTTTGCACTTTAAATGAGTTTAAACTGTAATCATTCGGGATCTCAGATTGGCTTCCAAGAAAAGAAGTTAGTGGGCATTATTTCTTTTTCTTTTTCTCTTTTTTTTTTAATTTCTTTTTCTCCTTTTCCTTTTCCTTTTTTTCCTTTTCTGTTTCCTTTTCCTTTTCCTTTTCCTTTATTCTTTATTCTTTATTCTTTCTCTTTTTTATTTTTCCCCTCTTACTATATCAGTGTACATATGCTTGGTTCCCCAGACATTTATTATCTGCTCTTATTTAGACATGATCTTTGTCTGGGTTAGGTTGCCAAGCAATTTGTATAGTCTACCTGATAGACTTTTTATAGATTCAGGGTCACAGAGAGATATTTAATCCCTGTCTATTACAAGAAGTGGATAAAAACTATTACATTTACTTCTGAGGTCTTTCCTGACCTTTTGGAAGAAGATGGAGGATTTTGAAAGAGTCTGAAGGAGTGAAGTTTCTGATGTAGTAGTAGGTATATACAAAATAATGGAAAAATCATACTGTACATATTTTTTCCCTGAAGGGACCCATATGCACAACATTTCTGCCTTGGAATGTCTGTGTAAAGTGCATTTTTTCTCTCTGCTCTGGTGCATCATGTCCTTTGAGCCATGAAATATAGCAGGGAATTAAAAAGGCTGTTCAGAAGGAAAGTTTCTGTAAACACTTGAGTATCAGGTTTTTCTGTTATTCTGTTATTTTCTGTTATGACTTCCTAAATATGTAAGTCTGTTCTAGTGTTAGGAGGTAAGAAAAAAAAAAAAAAATCTTACATTTTGGATGTCCTTTCCATTTTATAATTTTTTTAATTATTTTGAAAGAAGTTGTGATACAAGCCTTCACAAAATAAAATTAATAGTGTATCCTAAATTGGATGGGAAATAACTCCTCAAAAGATGACCACCACCACCTCCCCCCCCCAAAAAAAAAAGAAAAAAAAAAAAGAAAAAAAAAAAGTGAAAGTTTAAGCTATCACAAGTATAGGATTTGTGGGAGTTTTTAAGGAAAAATAGTTTTGGGTAGATAGAAAATGAAAGCACAGCAGGGTCATCTATCCTCCTGGCATTTGAGAAAAACCTTGCAATATACAGTTCAATTCCCTTCCAATTGTTCAGCTGTCGATATCATTAACCCCACAGCCAAGAAAGTAAACAGACCAGCAGTTCTAAGACTGCCATTCACCACAAGGAATTCAGACTCATGTCTCTGCAATTATCTCCACTGCTAATGATTTGGAAGAGGAATGTTTTTACAAGTTTTTGTTGCTAGGACCTGATGGGAGGAGGACTGCAGCAACTGTAGCATCTACATTTGATGGGTTTCATTTTTTTTTTTTTTTTTATCAAACGTAAAGCAGACTGTTTTGCTTCTGTTTCTGTGTATGTTTGTGAAGTGTAGCATTTGGAGTTCCTTGGTTTCTCTGTTTTCATCACAATGTAAAATAGTGATAAGAGTGTTTTGGTTGCTGAACAGAAAAGGGAAACCTGTAACAGAGCTTTTCTTCCTAAGGATTGTTTGAATAAGAATTAATTGACTCAATCTGTCAACATTTTGACAAGTGAAAAAAAAAAAAAAGTAAAGAACACCTCATCATTTTCATTCCCATATAGTAAGAGACCATAGAGACTGGTTTGTTTGGGATCAAGAGATCCTGGATACAGATATTTCCTCTGCAGTTGGGTTTATTGAACAAGAAGCTGTACACTAATTTTCTCACATCCCATTTTGGAATTATTCCTACAAATAAGTCTAAATGTGTTCTAGTGATGTTTCTCAGGACACCACCTTGTTACTCTGCATAAATTAAAGATACTGTTAGTGAATTATTTGTACATCTAATAGAAAATCATGAAAAGATTATAGAAGTGATAGAAAGAAAAAACAAAAAATCCTCCTCTACCTGCACCTAGAGCAATTTCCTGAAGTATGGAAATTTCATGGCTTGAGACCACCTTTTTCCTAATTCCCAGGTGACTACTATTACCAAAACAACACTTTCTGGTGATGTTTTGAAAAACTGTGGCAAACGCAAACACATGCTGCAAGCAGCTCAGTCTCACACTCATACAGAATTCCCAGAAAAGACCATGGGGTACTCAGACAGAATGGTATCTTGTTTCTTAGTACCTGTCTTAAGCAATGGTTACAAATACAGATACAGTAGTTTCCTGCTTTGAGTATTTTAATGTAAAAAGTAAACTACATCTAAAATTAATTAGAAGATGAGACAGATTTTGCAAGATGTACAGACTCGATTTTGATGTGGAGATCATTGATTGAGTCAAATTTTAAAGGTCAGACTCACTACATCTAACATTAGCTGGCTAAGTTGTTGGCATTTAGTTTCCACAATCAGTGGTGAAAGGTAAGTAAGCCCCTCCAGAAATGCAATTAATTTCATTCTAAGCTAAGCAGGATGAATTTTCTGGAAGCACTTATTTTTCTCCATTAGCTAGAGAGGAAGCCAATATATCATCTCAGTTTAGAAGCTCTTGGATGGCTAAAATTCAGAGGCATGAAATCCATCCCAGAAACTGAAGTTCTTTCATCTGAACTAGAGCCAGTAAACTGTGTACTTTATCAGTATAATTTATCAAGTATTTAAATTAATAAAAACAAAAAAAAAAGACATCATCTCAAAAATTTGTAGAAGAAGGTTTCTTAGAGATTGTGCTCATTCTAGACTGTGAATTTCTAATACAGGTCAAAAAAATAAATTCAGAAATATAATCACGAAGCAAATTTCCTTTGAATTTTTAGCTTCACTAAAAAGAAAGACACTTTCACAAAGTCTTAAGAAATCAGTTATTTTGATATTTGTACTTCATTTTTATAGTTGTGTAAAGCTTAAACCTTTCACATGAGCAGGTTGCATAGTTATTGAATGTAATTACTGAAGAGGGTGTGAATGCTCTCTTAAAAGTGATAATTGCAACTCAGGTAATGGGATTAGCAAGTGTAGTAAAGCTCCCTTCCCACTAAAGTACTTCAGATTTCTCCTCTATCACAATCAGGACCTGGAGGTTGTTGGGGAGAAGAATGGTCAGAAAATATTTCACCCTTAAATGGAAAATACCTGTGCACAAAGGACATGGCAAAGTGTGTGTGAATACAGGAGTTTAGACAGAGCTATTAAATACTGTGAAGAATATTACCACTTTATCCTCTAGTTTTAAAGTTCCAGTTTCATTTTCCTTTTAATCCTTTTTCTTCCTTTGACTTTCTTAAAGCAATCCTCTTCCAGTTTCACATTTCTTTCTTTGCAGTTTGTAAAGGACACCCTTCACATGTCTTTCCATTGTGCTTTCACTTTTCTTCCAACTTTAGCACTTTACAAACAGCTGCACTCCAGTGAGGCTTCAAAACAGATATTATTGCCAAGTAGCAGAAAATTGAGGAATGATGTTATGAAATGCACAGAATTCATTATTTTATTCTACCCATGATCCCGTGATTTTCTCATGACTCTGAGTACAGCTTCTACTCACAGAAATGCAATAATTACCTTTACTGTTTGTTTGTTTGTTTGTTTGTTTGTTTCTTTCTTTCTTTCTTTCTTTCTTTCTTTCTTTCTTTCTTTCTTTTTGTAGAGGGAAGGTTTCTGTGGCTTTATATAATATGGTTCGTGATTTCTTGATAGACTTTAACTTTTTAATACCTTTAAAACATAATACTATAAAAGAGCTAAGAACTTTCTTCACAATCTATATGACTGATGCAGAAAATATAAATATTCCACATCTTGCACTACTTGACTTTTTGTTTTTCAGACTTTATGGAATAAAAGTCCATCTCTCAAAATGAACTTCATTCAGCCAGTGAAGGCCTATATGGGAGATGCAATTCCAGATTTGATTTAAGTCAGCTTAAGAGCAAGCAATCTCACCTTCCTGCCCTTGGTTGTGTCTTCACACCTTGTTTCATATACTACTACTAGCACTCATGAGACTACACTGTTAGATGAACAGGGGTTTGATCCAGTGGAAAAGTTCTATGCACACACACACACACACACACAGGTTGACAGATATGTTTGCTGGAGTTTATTTTCATCTGGATCTATTGTTTTATCTGGTTGACCACATACATACAAATGCTGACTCAGGAAGAAGTTCAAGAATGAAGAAGCAGAAGCAAACCCCACTTAATTTTCTTAGTATAGATGTGAACATTACATGCTCAGTTATTACACTAATAAATATCACTGATGCCTACTTTGGTAGTAACTCCTTCATGATCTTCTAGTACTGAATTCTCTGTAGTAATTACTATCTTTCAGTTCAAACATAGGGTTATTCCTAAACTGAATCAGTTTCAAAGTAAGGTGAGAAGAAGGGTGTACCTTTTTCACTATATTAGTTTATCTGGTGGTGATTATTCCAATACTTACCTGTATATAACCTTATCTTTTCTTTACACAATATGCTGTAAGGTCTGTAGTTTATTACAGTACTATTTTCTAGACACAGGAAGTTATATTAGTTCACCTGAACTAAACCATTAGTTTCACCATTCACCTGTGAAAAATCATTCCAAAGGTGAAAGACCTGAGAGATATGGCAAGCATTAGTCTAACAAATGGTGATGAAAGCACAGTATAAATCATGTTTGTGGGCTGGATGAAATGCTCAGTGGTGAGTCTAAACATCATATATCAGATGGCAAATTTCGTGAAACACCATACTTCACCCAATAAGCAAAATGTTTTCAATCAACTTTGTGTGCCCAGTCTTGTTGCTGTCCAATGTATTCTTTGGCTAAAGTAATGTCTTGATATTAACCAAATTTGTGCTTTAAATTATTTTCTTCTTTCTGTTTACTATTTTATGTTCCAAGCCTTGATGCTTTTTGTTGTTTGGTGATTATTGTCACAAATATAAGGAAAGAACATACTGTATTTGTTTGACAAAATGAGGGAGTGATTTTGAGTAGTTTCAGGGCTTCTGCTCACTTTCAGGAAATAATATTTTATAACAAGGTTTAATGATATATATACATATCATATATACATATTATATACAGCATATATATTATATACAGTATATATATATTACATATGAGTATTCTATATTAATAATATACAAATTATATGACGTTAAAAGTGAATTTTTATTTCTGGTCATGATGGAGAGGTGAAAATTTCACTCTGTTAGGAATATAACTGCACCAAAATCAACAACTCATTCAGATATGCATTTGAGGAAGCACAGTGACCCAATGGTCTGTTCAAAACACACATAAAACTTCACAGTGAGATTTACCTCTGGAAACTGTGTAGCTCCAGGTCCTACTACAACTAACCAAGATGTTTGTGGATGTTGTGTAGCTTCTGCTTAGTTGCATCTAAAGATTGTGATATCTGAAAAATGTTGATGTTTACATGCACTGTAACAGAATTTTTTTCTCTGTGAAAATGTCTAATTCTTTGATGCAAATTTAAAAATAGAAAATGTCTATCTGCAAACCAAACTCTTGGTTTTGAAATGTCTTCTTATAGATTCACAA
Source organism: Aythya marila (assembly GCF_965140915.1). Taxonomy (NCBI): domain Eukaryota; kingdom Metazoa; phylum Chordata; class Aves; order Anseriformes; family Anatidae; genus Aythya; species Aythya marila. The sequence goes on along the minus strand of NC_139042.1, from coordinate 59,504,238 downwards.
GGCTAATAGCTCAGAGCTGCATGCTTTTCTTTCCAGAAAAAATCTTCATTCCTTATGATGAAACAGGATCTTTTTTGTTCAAGCTATGTTTTGAAAGAGTTGATTTCCAGGCATGAACTACAGATCTGTGAGGTATAATAAGTGTTTCTTAATTAGTTTTCAAATGAAATTAAAAATATATATATATATACAATTTTTAGGAAGTGTTTATTTTCTTGTCTTCTGGGAACAATTCAAAATTTTTCCTACAAGGTATATTCCATTATGAACATTGTAATTTTACCTAAACTGTGATTATTCTTCAAAAATACCACCATATATATGTGGTGAAGACCTTTTCCTACTAAACTGTAGTAAGATCTACCGACGAAAATTAGGACATAAAAGGGGAAAGGAATCAAAAAAAAAAAAAAGAATCAAGGGAATCTTTCTGAAGAAAATTTTTTGTTTCCTGACAAATCCATGCTAGAAGAGTGTAAGCACTGGAACCAGTAAAGCCTGATTCCTGGCTCATGGTTGACTGACGATTAAAAGGTGTTAGCTCTGATTAAAACTTTTCCCTTTGTCAGGGCATTTATAAGGTCTCTTTTCTACTTCCTGATCTGATGCAGACTCTTAGGTATCTGCTGTTTCCTTAGCTGAGGAAGTTGCATTTGCAGAAAACTTAAAAGAATGAGTGTTTGAGACTTTTATTCCTTTGTTAAATTTTACTGAAAAGAGTTGGTTTTAAAAGTTGTCAGGCCAAGGAGCAAAAAGCTTTCACACAGGCACCTAAACATGGCCATAAACCTCATTTTCATAGGAAATCAGACAAGGAACATTACTAATAAAAAGTTGTTTTATAATTCACTATGAAATCCTGTGACCAAAATGTATATTAACAGTTGAAGGGGAATCTTTAGAGTTGTTTGTACTCACTGAAAACATATCGATGCTAATTTCTAATTTGAATGAAATACCTAATTTCTAATATCAATCCCTACCATACAGTCTTTTGGGCTGGAATCATATACATTGCAGGATGATGAGAGGCACACTCAAGGAAGTACAGATCTATTCACATCTGTAACATTTATAACTAAATTATGCTCATTTTTTATTTGTTCTCCTCCAATGCTGATGAGATCAAAGGTCTTTGTTAGCTGCATTACCTTGCTACAAATTTTTCAAGCATGCTATTTGCAAAGATTGACTACATACTTCTGATTTTCTTGCATTTCTTACTTGCAGAAAGCTTGTCACCATTTTGAATATAAATAAATAGATACATAACCACAGTAATTAAAGTAAAAGACTTCTGTATAAGGATTTATTCTTAGAGTTTATTATGTTGTCAATCAGTTACATCCCCATTTCATTTCATTTCATTTCATTTCATTTCATTTCATTTCATTTCATTGTTTTGTTTCGTATCATTTCGTTTCGTTTCGTCTCATTTCATTTAAGATATTATAGCAGAAAAAAATGTTAAATACATTCTGCATGTTTGTAGGTATTAGGCTGATACCTTTAAATCCTGAAGACCCATTTCATGATCCCTGATATATACACTACTAATTAATTAGATTCACCTGTTTTCAAAGCAATCCTCTCTCACTTGGGAAAGCTTTCATTCTCCAACTTAGTAACACTAGAGTAAATTATTTCCTCACTGTTCCGTTGTGTTTCAATCATCCTAAACTCTGCTTCCACACAGAACCTAGATTCAATGAATGCCTAGAGTCTGAATGAGCTGAGTCTTTTGTTCTTTTTTATCATTCACATACAGGCACTGAGGGGTCTCTCCCAATGAAACAGGTTCTTCAGTGCGGAGGTTTAGTTGAGATAACCTGTGCATTCAAGGCTGTGCCCTTTGGAGAAGTCCTTCAGACTGTTTAATGAAGCAAAGAACTGGGAATGTACTTTGTTCTCGCAGCTTCTTATCCATTCTTCAAAACCACAGTGTTTAACAACATACTAATGAATCCAGGTTTTTTGTTGTTGTTGTTGTTGTTGTTGTTGTTGTTGTTGTTGTTGTTTTTGGATAGGAATACTGTATTTTTCATTACAGATGTTTTAACAAATAAAATCATTTAACAGAATGTTACAGCAACACAGGAGTGTGAGAAAATGATTTCCAATTACAAAATTGCACTTGTGTAACTGTCTATTGGATGTTGATAAGTGTGTTGAGATAACCTTTAAAGGGAAATTCTACAGTGAAAAATTGCCTCAGTTAAAATGGCAGTTTAAAAGAACAGAATTCTTTTGCCATGCTGAAGAGCAAACAAAACAGTACAAATTAATGCAATATCATTGTATGAGATAAACCTTTCATCTGGAAGTGCTTCTCTGTCTCTGTTAATGATCTAGTTATGGATCTATATGGATAGCTCAATTTGGAAAAAAATAAAAATTAACATTGATCACTCACACTCTATGCAATTATTTAAACTGTATTTAAATCTAAAGTTAGCTTGTTTGTTAAGTTCTTTTATCTGTTTCCCCCAGTTCTCCTCCATTGTTCCAAACTGACAAACTACTGAATGCTTTACTACCAGATCTAAGCCTATCTCTCTGATAATTATGGAAAGCGATTTATTTAAGTTGTATTGATAAATTTCAACTTTACAGAAATTACAAAGTGTGTATATGGAAAGTAATATTTTAGATTAAACCATATGTCCTAATACTAACGAGATTTTTACCACCTTTGCAGCTTTATTTTACTTATTTCTTTTTAGTAAGTGAAGTTTTCATTTTTTTTATTTTTTTATTTTTTCTCAGACGAACAAATATGTTGAATAAACCACAAAAAAATAAATTGTACTAAGGAACTCTTAATACAAATTTTCAGCAACCACCTTAGAAGTATAGCATTCAAAAATGAAATAGTGTTTTATAATTTAAGAAAAAAAAACATATTTGAGTTTCAATTTTTCATGATTATTTCATAATACTGGAGTTAGGTGATTGCTTCTAAAATATGTGTTTTGACAAAAGTAATTAAAGTGTGGACATTTTGATATTCTGATATTTGAAACTAAACCTTGTCCGTGTTATAATTCTCATCCATCAGTTGTTTCACTCTCAATGACCTTAAAGCTATTCTGGCATAGTCACCTTGAAGGTAAAATCAAAAATTTTGATTAGCAGACAGAGCTTTTTTTTCCCTGCTGTATCTTTAGCAGGTAAACTAACATGGAGTCATTATTCTTTTAGAGGTTGATTAGAAGAATCTGGCAGAGATTTGATTCCTTAATAAAAGGTATCCCTGAATACATCCCTGGAGGATGTAAGGGAAACTAACTAGGAAAAGTGGATAATCATAGAATCAGTAGAACTCTTTAGAAAAGAACAAAACCTAGATGTAATCTCAAGTAGAAAGTATTTTGGACTAACATAAAGTATGACTACTATGTCCATATTTTTTTGTTTGTTTGTTTTAGGTCATACTGCATGTTAATCCTTTATTTTTATGTCATTATCTGATTTTCCCATCAAAATAGCAGTCAGGTACCAAGCACTTAGTTATTACTAAGCATCATAAATATGCAGGACTTTCCTTTTCCTTTCTGCTCCTATATCTAATACTTTATATATATATATATGTACCTTATATATATATATACACTATATATATATATACTAAATATAGTATATATATATATATATACTTTATATATGTATATTCTAAAAAAAAAGTGTATATTGTATTTTTGTTCAGGCACATTGTGGGCTAATTCATTCCTGTGGCAGTTAATTCAATAGTCTAGGCCTTGCTGTAGAAATTATCTGGTGCCTTTCTTTACTTGAATTCTCAAACTAATGTGTCAGCACTCGGTTCTTATTGACTACATAGCCCTGATGCAGCCTAATCCAGAAAGGATTTAGAAGTTCAGAAATATCTGCAGGACTTGTCACTCGTCTTTCATGGATGGAAAGTCAATGAAAACTGCAAAATGCCTGTTAACAAACTTGTTAATATTTTTCCCTGCTTTTTACAGTTTTGTTACAGTTTACACAAATCATATAAATTGCATCAAGCCTGTCCAAGGGAATTAGAGGATTCATTAGGAATAGTCTTTCCTGGATCTGGACTTCACTCTTTTTCCCATTGGAACCTCCACAATAGTTTCTTCTGCTTGTAATGTCTTGGAGTGGAAGTTGTGCTGAAGTGATAATTTTTGTTAAAATTAGTGGAAAACCACGCTGGAGGATGTGGTATGGGCACTTAAATGGAGATGCTTGTTGAGATACTCAGTACAAGGAAAGTACAGCTAGGTCACTGATAGAAAATTATTGCATTGAAGTGTGCATCTTGTTTTTAACTGATAGTGTTGTGAACTTTATAAACTAATTGTAAAGTCAGCATATACCATCTCAGATAAAATAGATCCCTATTTTGCTATTTATCTATATAACAAAAGGCATAATATAATGAAACCATATATTTTCACAATCCTCCTTGAAATGCCATTAAAGATTAAAAATTTGGGCAAACATGGAGAAAAAAGAAATACGATATAACTTGAAAATAAATAAATAAATAAATAAATAAATAAGTAAATAAGTCTTGTCTTTGTAAAGTAGTAGATTACTGATGTAAATTAGAGTTTAAAAAAAAAAAAAAGTTTTGAAAAACGGGTTTCTGTCTCAGGTAACCTATTAAGCTGGTTTGTTTAATTTAAACACTTTGAAACAGGATATATCATAATATGAACGAAAAGCTTTAAGCGAAACATTTAGTCAGAAAAGTTTTCTTTCTGAGTTATGCCATTCAGATTCTGAGAAAAATCTGTAGTATTTGTGTTGTAAAAGTTCCTGCTTCTGGAGATTGTGTTTGAATTTGCTGATATTTGTAATCGACGACCTTCAAAGAAATTTGTTTTATCTTTCATCATGCTATTTCTGTTTCACAAGTCCTCCTCTAAAATGATATGTTCCTTCTGAATTAAAATTAATTGTAAACGCTTCACATCTTCAATAGAGATTTGGTGTTTTGTCATTTCAACATGTCACATTGTTAAGCTACATAAGGCAATGGATCAAAATGATTCAACACTGGCTTCTGAGCTTACATTTATTGTGACATACAACACTAAATGGTGATTAAAACAAAGCTCTGCCAATAGCTACACTTCTTGCTAATGCTTGTAAATATGAATATACATTTCAGTTATCTATAGATGGTTTATCAATATCATGTATCAGAACAACAATGGATGTAGTCAATGCAAATTTGCTTTGAGTCTTACAAGACTTATCAGTACAGCCCCATTCAAATCTAGCTAGCTTTTTTCCAAGTATGCTTGCATACAGTATACAGTAGTACAGTATAGCCACCCTTTGTAAAGCCAGTTTGAGTGTTTCTGGGATTCTGGAATGGGGAGAAGTAGGAGCACACTCACTTGATGGGAACGAATGAAGATGAAGGAGTTAGCCTCTTCTCCGTAGTGTCGTGTGGCAGGACAAGAGGGGAAAAAATAAAAATAAATTAAAATGGAATTCAATCTGAACACAAGAAAACACTTTCACTGTGTGGGAGGTCAAACACAGGAACAAGTTACACAGAGAGGTTGGGGAGCCACTGTCCTTGGAGATCTTCAAATCCTGACTGGATGTGATTCTGGGCAACCTGGTACCCTGACCCTGCTTGAGCAGGGAAATTCTGGTCAAACCTTACAAAGACACTAGTCTTTAAGTATATTTTTAAGTATCCAGAAATCAAAAACAAACAAACAACTTGTACCGGCTTATATTACTTTTTTGTGTGTACATTTCCAGAATGCAATAGCTTTGAGTTTTCTTTCTCTTCTAGCTTTCAAACAAAAAGAAAAGGAAAAAAAAATCTCATGCCCTATCAGCAAAGATTAGGGTTTTTTATTACTTATTGTTTATTATTGCTTTTATTTTTACTTCAATTATGTGGCCATAGACATATTCACAGTGTAAACTGATGTCTGACAGCTGTGTTTGGGGACACCACAAAGAACTAATCATCTAATGAAATTTTCCTAAAGAATTCCATAGGGTTTTATTCCTTCCTTCCCAGAATGGTTCAAATCAACTTTACATCTTTATGTATACTATCACAGACCAGTATACTGAGAATATGTAAACTGTATATAGAGTAGACTATTGTATAGTAAGTGCACTTGTTGATAGCTCTCTGAACAAGTTCTTCTTGATAATCTTAATGGCCTTTTCCAAGCTAAATAATTCTATAATTCTACCATTTTCAATTCACAGAGGTCAGAGGGTCAATGGCAACACCTCCTTTTTCCTGACTACACTCTTCTTAATGAGGAGGTATGTGTAGAGAGGCACAGGAGATGCTGCTGTGAATATTTGCACTCCCATGTCACCCTGCAGGTTGCTTTGGACAGAGTGGTATGTAAAGCACATAAAATGGTAGGAAAGTTCTGGATAAAACAGATGTCATTTCTTCACTGATTCATCAAAACAGTCTTTGAAGCTGTGCTTGTCCTTCCTGTGTGTGGTAGCTTGGACAATTCCCTCCTTACTTTCTTGCCTCAGAGAAGGAAACAGCACATTTAACAGGTCTCCTAGTCTGGAGGATCCCTTAGGCAGAAGATCTCAAAGGCAAGACTTTTTCATGTTGTAGACATAACATTTTAGTGAATAGATAGATAATTTTGATAGATACCTGTGCTCTAATGTCAGTGACATGCTGTCTCTTCATCAGTGCCTTCTCCAGCCTTTTTAGAGGCATTGCACTGCTTCTTCTGGTCTATTATTAACATTTTTGGTTTTAATGGTTAAAATGTGAGACAGGTTTATTTTTTTTATTTTATAGCTTGTGATTATAATATTTACTTAAGATTATTAGCAACGTTAGGTTGTAACTTTATTTAGAAGCTTGTGGTATCATGGGACTCTTTCTTTACATTAGTATTCCACAAGTGATAATATTTATAAAATTTGAAGAAAGAAAAAAAAAAATAAAAAGAAAATTAAATATATATATATGTTCTTTATTGTGCTTATTTATGGCCTGGTCTGCTATACACTATAGTAGTTGGGAGTTATTCCAAGACATTGTTCCAAAAGAGAAAATAAAGCGAATAACATTAAGAAATAAAAACCCTGAGCAACTTATCAAGGAGTTTTACAGTTATTCCATTACTTTATGTATATAGTTAATAAAAGGTTTTTCAGTTTCAGTACATGCTACCAAACACAATATAGCTGTAGGATAGCTACCGCTATGCTAGTGAGAGAATAATGGTTGTCTTGTCCAGGAAAGGATTAAGATATATTCCAGAGGAATGGAGAGAAAGAGAAAAATCTCTTGGTGTAGTAAGTTGGAGAACAATTCATTCAAGATGGTGGAAATCTAGATGTGTACATCTTCTAACACTATGGGGCACTATGGAAGGGGCAATCAGGTTTCATTCTGTTACATTGTAAAGACACATTATACAGCCAGACTCTTCCACAGAAAACATTGTGTAAATATTAGAAGTGTGAATTAGTTGATTTCTTAAGTCAGAACTTAAATCACAGTCCATTATTTGGGACACTCACAAAAAGTGGAAGTGGGAACAGAAATTAATCAAGCTTTATTTAAATCAGAAATTACTTAAATCTGTATTCATTGCATCTTAGAAAAGTACTCTTGCTTATGCACTGTTACTACTTTAAGGCAGTGGATGTTGCAGGTGTTGATAAAGCTCCAGCTGGACATGAGGAAATTCTCAACATTTTAATACCCAAGAATTTTCAGTTTCAACAAACTATATATATAAATATATTTTTTTTTTTCCAAGAAGATTTAGTAATAACATTCTTCTTCATTCCTATACTAGCATCTTGAAAAGGGCTATGATCAGCTGGGATCGCTGCTAGTATTGTGAATTTAAGACTTCAAAGTCTTTATCATAAGAAAACACATATTTTGAATCATCAAAATTATGGAAGTTCATCTTATTAGCCTTTTATTTATTGTCCAGCCTTCAAACTAGAACAAGAAATTTCACTGCATGAATGTTATCAAAAAAAAAAATAATAAAAAAAAAAAAAATTGGTTGTGATTCTATATTCTATATCAAAAGAAGATGTACATAACTGAAAATATTTTCTCTAGTCATGTTTAATGTCTTTGAACTGAAAGCACTGACTTTCACAATAGAAATAGATACCAATAAAACCAGCTTTACAAATTACACTGATTCACTGATTGCAGTATTCAAATCTTCATTACAGTAATTCTAGTATGGCAAACAGAGAAAACAAATCAAGTAATATGATTGAGTGGTCATATGAAAACTACACAGGTAGAATGGTGGTGGAGACAAAGCTATGCCAACTGTTGTATTAAAGAGACAAAGCAAGAACATCCATGACTGGAATCGTTTCAAAGAGCCCAGGAACTGGACTGCACATCTTATGGTTTAAAAGCTGAGCATTAATTTATCATTACTATTACTTAATCAATTCCATGAAAGAGTCTAAATAACACCAGCAGAAAGATTTTGAGAATACAAAATCTGAGTGATTCATTCTGACTGCTCTCTGCATTCAGACACCGTTGACTTCCTCCTGAAGGTCCTTCTTTCCATGGCTCAGATTGCTTCTCCCTAGGTATCCTAAACAAATAACTTGTTGAGATATTTCAAATAGAAGGTAGTTTTGTAGAAGCTCTCTAACTCAAAAATAAAAGCTGGCAATTTAACCAGGGCCTGAACACACACACACACACCAGCAGGGTCTGAACAGACCTGCTATTCATCGTGTTTGTCGTTATGTTCAGGTGGTCACACAAGCTGGCCAAAAAACCTCCAGCAGCAAGCCAAGAACATAGGCCCTCTGCAGTACTATGACCTCTGACTTTTGATACTGGTTGGAGAGAAAGGTGCAAAGGCCTTGAAGATAAGCTATACAAAGTTGATATAGCTTCACATCCCATTATTGAAACTTACCACTGTCAATCATACTACATAACCTGTAATGTCTGAGTGAGGTCACACTACGTATGACACTTTTCAGTCATTAATACCCCAGTTTTATGTGATTTTATATTTTGTGCTTTGTTAGCCAAAGATGCTTGGATACAACATGCCATTTAAACCTCATTCTACCAGTAATACATGAGTCTTATTAGATTCTCAAAAGAGTCCATGGAAAGGGTTCTGTATTGCAATTGTTCTCAAAATGTTTCTGAAACATGGTGCTCCTTGAGCATCAGTAGAATCTGTAAAAGGTTCAAGGCAAAGATGAAGAAGCTGAGTTAATTACAGGTGTATGAAGACAGTGATCAGCCAGAAACTGTTACATGGTTTCAGCCAACAAAAAAAGGCATCTCAGTGTAAAATACTAATATCTGGGTCCATTTTTTAAGCAACCATCTATCTCTGACCCATGGAAATGTTTCTGTCTCCAGCCTATTTCCAGGAAGGAATCAACTTCATCCCATTCTCCTCCCTTAACTTCTCATTTTACAACATGGTTGATTAGCTTTGGCAGGAATAGACATAGGCTTGTGTTTTTTGCAAGGTCAGTTAGGAACTTCACTGACAGAGTCATCATTTTCAGGACAGCAAGTATCATTTCTAGACTTCAACAAATGTCATACTCTGATCCAGATGATAAGCAATACCATTTGCAACAATGGACAATCAAACCTATGTTACATAGTCATGTGCTATCCTTTTCAGTTATGAATATCTTTGAAGGGACAGTCCTGTGAAAGATGCATACACTCGTGTGTATGCCTCAGTTCTAGATTAAACTAACTGAGATTTTCTAAGCCCAAGAAGTTTGCATTTCAGCTCAAGTACTTTTTATTTTCTGAATAGAAGTTTTAAAATAATAATTACAAGAGTCAGAATACAGGCAAATAAAAACACATCCTGAAAACCTATCCCAATCCACTTCCATCATTGGAAAAACCTTGATGTTCCTCAGTGACTGGGAAAATGAAGTGTTGCTCCATACTTTCAGTCAAGCAAATTGAAGAAGGCTACTGGACATCCTTAAATCCATTCTATAAAGTATCTGCTGACCACTTACATATTAAACTCATTGTCTCCAAACATCTGAAAAATAGTCATCAAGGTAAGTAACAATTTTCTTTGTGTTACAAAAAAGCAAGTGGTAACAAATGTTTTAATTAACACCATTCTTGCTGTCAATTGCAAGTCCATCCATTTCATGTTTAACCACTAAAATGAGAAAACTTGAAACATTCATTGAAAATTGTCTCTGCTAGAAACAAAGAATAGTTTGTCCTTGAAAATGTTTGCTGCAATACTCTTGAACTACATGCAGCATGTCAGCAGTTTTTTTGTATGCTATTTCAGTATGCTTTGCCTCTCTATCCTACCAGTTTCTATAATGTGCACATTTCTGTATTCAGTTTCTTTATACATTAGAGGAGGTTATTCTGCTGTCTACTGTCTTTTACAAATCCAGTTGTAACCGCTTTCCTTAGGATGACTGTGTCCACTAGTTTCAAAGTTACCATATATATGTCTGTCTAACAACCACAATCTGGAAATGTTAATAAGCAGATGCATACATGTATCCTGCAAAAGTACACATTAAAAATAAAACACATCTTACTTTGTCAACATCCATTCCATCCATTTGGGATCTGAAATACTTCTGAGTTCTTTCATATATTTAAAATACATCTTTGATTTTTCTAGCTATCTTAGAGAGAAAATGTATATATACACCAAATTATGCCAATCCAAAATCTTATCTTCCCTCCTGGTATTTTTGCTTGACTCAAGCTAGTGTTAGCAAAGTCCATAGGTTAACACCACATAAATAGCTCCTATCTAAAATAATCAACAGCCTGATTCACTCAAAAATGTAAAAAAAAAAAAAAAAAACTTCCTTCTGAAATTAGAATATGCCAAAAATTCAACATACAAATATTGGGTTGTGATGTTGGTCACAGCAACTAAATGTAAGTAGATTTGAAGAGAGGATTAAGAAAAGGTACGGACCTTAGGTTCATTAGTAGCTGTTACACACAATGTAAGAAATACAATATGCCTCAGCAAGTTCCAGAAAGCTGAGAGAGTTTTAAGGGCAGAATAATTGCTCTACACCTCTTCTTCCATTTTTTCTTCAGCTTGTGAAAATGGAAAGTATTTGAGATATGATGCTGGCTCTGATGGACTTTTGGATTGGTACATTAGAGCCTCAATTTAACATCTTGCCACTTAACTTCCATTGTTATGATTCCAGAGTTGTCCAAAGATGTCCTGTTTCCTTTTTTTCCCATGTCTGTCATGCTGATGACTGCTCATCCATGTCAACTATCATTGCCAATGTTCACATATTTCCTTTCAATTACTTTCCAATTTTATTTTGATTTTGAAACATTAGATTCCTGAATGCTCATGATCAGGAGTTGTCATTACCTGATCTGGAGCATCATAATTTCCCATTTCCCTCTTATTTTAACTAATCCATTCCCAAACCTGTCTTACTGATTATAGTCAGTCCTCCCTCTAAAGATAAGGCCTTTCTCATTCAAACTGAGGTATCTTTGGTCTAATTAAAACTTCTAATTTCTAATTAAAATCTTTGGTCTAATTAAAACTTCTAGGAATCTTCTGATATTTGGAGCTTTCAGCTAAAGAGCCTTTGTAAAATCTTTCACTCTCTCCTTCTTTCTCTACTTTCCAGATTTATTTCCTTATTCAGAGTAGACACCCTCCCCCACAATGAAGGCACCACAGGAACAAGATCCATATACTCAATTCCAGAACTTGGTCTAAATATTCCATATAAGTATTAATTTGTTCACATCAAGGTTGTTCACTGGAAGTGTTTTGTTTTTTTCAGCTTGCTTCCTGAATCTGTAGCTATGTGAGAAGCAGTAGGAAATGAGATCTTGAGCTTGTTGATAGCTTAAACCAGAATCCTGAAGGTTAGACTGTAAATATTAAGTTTTGCAGGTATCATCACACATTATCTTTCTTTCTTCAAGGAAGCACTGACTCGTTCAGCTCTTCAGGTGGCATGCCTGTGTCATTTTCTCAGAGAAGAAAGTGATTTCCTTAGAGACTACATTTGCTTATATTCCACATTTGTCTATATTAATGAAAATCTTTCGGTTATTAATGAAAATCCTTAGGTTTGTTTCAAATGAAACAAACTATGTCCTCTCTCTCCTCTATCTTTTATTGTTTATTGTCACACAAGAGCTTAAATAAAATTTTGGGGGGTGGGGGCAGAACACGACAGGAGGTGGGGAACAGCAGAAAAGCACAAATTGTAATACTTACAGTAATGAACAGTCCAATACTCATTTAATTTTCAGCACGTAGGAAGAATCTGCATTATGAAAGTCATCCAAGGTGAAGTTGCATTTCTAATTTCTTTTGTATTTGAATGTAATTGTGTTTAATTTTATTTATTTAATTAATAAATGTTTTGTGGTGGGAATTGAAAATAAACTAGAGGTTCTAAAAAGCAATCTGTTAACTCTACAGTGTTAAATAAACTAATGAATCAGACCTCTACACAGGCATTGATCTTAAAGAAAGGATGATTGGGTCCAAAGTATTATTAACCTACATTTACAGATTTTTGTAAGTGCACATTATTCTGTTAAGTTTTTGAAATACGGAGGTGAAGCAAATTTATTTTGTTAAAAATTAATGCATTTTGTGAACCACCTGTTCACACATTGAAAAAAAAATATACAGCAATTTCTTTCAGAAGTTTAGGTCATATGGTCAGCCCTTGAATTAATTATCTGATCAAGACTGATTAGGGTGAGACCAAATAATTACTCATTAGCATTCAGCGCTACTGGCAGGCTGCAGTTTGCATGCTACAGTGTGTGGTACCCTTTTTCATTTTACTCAGTCTCCTTTTTGGGTTATACCACATTGTTCTGCATGACTGGGAAGTGAAATTGGAAATGGGAAAAAAAAAAAAAAAAAGTTTGGAGAATAAAACAGACATGACTTTATACAAAAAAAATGTGCCTTACACAGTTTTGCCTACTGCATGATCAAACTGCCTAAGATCTGTTTCTATAAATCTGCTACATACTGGTCTCTCTGGGAAGCCAATAGGAATTCTGGGCACAGAGAGTTTGCAGCATTATACTTTAGTTTGTTCAAATCCTTCAAAACTACTGTTCTATCTTTAAGTTGTGTAGTTTATAGCCAGTTGAACTGTAAAGTAATATTTCCTCTTACCCTGCAGGCTTGTAACATTTTTTGTCCGAGTAGACCTGTATTGTATTTATTTCAGTAGCAGTGCCATTTAGTACTGCATAGCGTGACATCCACATTCTTAAACACGTGAAAGAGGAACAGATAGCTCTAGCAGCCCCCAGACCTGTTTTGGAAGCTATACTTTGAAACATTACACTATGCTACATTATAATAAGCACAAAGGCATCTTACAAGTCATACACAAAATCTGGATTAAGGTCTTGTGTATTATGTAGAAAATACACTAGATTTAAGTTTTAATGTTCACCAACCCTCTTTCCACATGGCTATGCCTAAGCTACTAAATTGAGTATAGCTGGAACTCCAGCTTCATGATGAGACCAAGCAGAGCAGAGTAGCTGTAAGCATTCTGTTAAACGACTTGCTCTCCAAAAACAGGAGTCCACACTTGCCGGAGATTTCTTTTGGAGAATACAGATTGGCATGATCAACAATGCCAAAGATCAATCAAAAAAATTAACTACACAGACACCCTAATTCCAGAGTCTGCAAATGTTAACTGACACTATCTCAATAATATAGACAAAACTCAGTGCAATAAGCATACAGAAAATAGTAAATACGAATTAACTTCATTCACAGAAATCATGGAGCTACTACATGGAGTACCAGAAACACTCTTTCTGGTACTTAAATACTCAGTACAATACCATTCTTTGATTACAATACTATGAAGTACACAAGCAAGATCAAAAACTGAATCTGCATGTCCTTCTGAAGGGCAGTCTATGGGGCTGAGGAAGCCCTACCTTCTGGAAAGAATCATGAGACTCCATTTTTTTTTACTTCCATAACACATTTCTACTTCAGTGTTTTTTCTTTGATCTTACATATCACTTTCCTACCTTTGTCACAGAAGTCTGCTGATCTACTGCAAAATGCTACTGTGTGCCCCTGTGTGCATTTCACTGTTTATATCCCTCTCATAGATTGTTGTGTCTCCTTTGGATTTTGGTAGCTTTATTCTTTTGCAACTTTTCAGACAAACTTTATTTGTAGAGATCTTAGCTGTCTCACTATGAAAAACCAATTTCCATTAGTAATAATGTTCAATCTTCTGATGAAACATAATTCCGTTTGTTATGAAAACATACTTTCCAGAAAAATCTTTTCAATTAAATCCAAGACAAATTAAAAAAAGGTCCTGTACTGATTATCACAGACCCAAGGACCTTAGCTGATGCCACATCATCCCCAGGTCTGGGCAAGTTAGCGAGGTAGACTCCTTCAGAGTCTGCCTCAGAATCGCAGTACTATTGGCCTGAGTACAGCTGAGGAGCCCCAAAAGCTACTGCAAGACTTCCAGGCTGTGAGTCCTAACTCTGCAGCAGAAAGTCTGGAAATGCTGGGACTTCTCACTGAAAGTGGGGCTCTTGGCTTCCAGAAACCCTCCTGGTTTATGGTGCTTCATTTTTAATAATAAACCAAGGTAATTCCAGGTGACTAGAAGAATACTAATGCAGCACCCATATCCTTGGAATTACCTGACTGATTACAGCTCAGTCATTACGGCTGGATTCCAGTTCAAGCAATATTAAGATATATATATATATATATGTGTATATAAAACTAACTGATACAAATTAAAATATCGTAATAATAGATGTCAACATAATTTTAGGAAAAACAAACTGCAAGTTCTGGTATCAGTCTTTAGTGAGTTTGAGACATTAAGCCAAATGAAAGGATATAATCTACTTAGTTTGGTAAAATATTTTATATACTCTGAGATATTATATTTCATACAAAAACCTGACTAAAATAGTGATATGTAAGTTGTCTAACTAATAGTTATCATAAAGTAGACAGCAACAATTAAAACTTACAAAATCAGGAATGTTTTATCTTGTACATGTGCCCAATATCAGACTTCATGTTTTTCACTATTTTCTTCAGTAACTTTACCCATATATAATCACTTTTCAACTTGTGAACCATGGATCTGGTTCAAAAAAATATGTCGAGTTAAAGAGCAGGACTAGTCTCATCAACCCAACTGGATTCCTAATGGTAGTTTAAAGGATATAAAACTATTCAAATGCTTGGAGATAAATGCATGAGTAGGGTTTTTGCAGTACTGAGGAGTTGCATATTTTATCTTGGAACATTTGTATATGAATGCCATGAGTAAAATATTCTGACTAATTGTGTTATTCTCTGATAATTTGCTACAGCCTTGCTGTTAATTGAATATCTCTTCCCCCTCGACAAGTCTCCTGGGAAACTGAGATTAAGTTAGTCTTTTATCACTATTTCAAGTTTATCTTTTCAAATGCTCCCATTATAGTGATTTTGGAAGTAAGCATATTAAGCCAGGGATATTACAGGACTGTTGTACAAATGGTATTGTCAAATACCATGTAAGTGATTTAGGCTTTATCACAAATATCTCAGAGATAATTTAGTACTAAATAAAAAGAAATAAATCAGTTCTTGAGCCTTAAGGCACCTTTCAATAGTTATAGTAATAAATCAGAATGATAACATAAAGCAGCCAGTGATTCTTCCTCTTAATCAAATAAGATCAGAACCAAGCCATCATTCCAGCAGAAGAAGCAAAATCTAATTAGCTTATCTAACAGTGTCATTTAGTGAATCAAAAGATTTGAAAGGTCAATGAATTTTGCCCTTATCATCTCATTATCTTCCATCACTAACAAGATGTCATTAAGCAACTTCATGATAGCAGTTAACATAGCAACAGCCAGCAACATTGCCATAATTTAAAGGGAAATTCTAGGCTGTTTTTAAATATCAATTTTTATTATATTTTCATTCACATAAATCTCCTAAAGGCCAAAAAAGGTATCATTTGGAAGAAAGAAAACAAATGTTGTCTTTTTTGACATCCTTTCTATGTGTGTTTCTGTTTCTTAAAAAGTAAGGAGAACATTTTTCATGTTTGCAGTTCAGACATATGCCAAAAAATATGTCAGCAAGGATATATACGATGTTGAAATGCTTGATTATAATATCATTGATATGAGTATAATCTACATATAATATCCAGTATTATGAACTTTCTCTCAATAAAACCATTTTAGAGGTTCTGGTCCTACCATCACACAGGCAAGCTTATCTCCTGCTATACGTTATATAAAGCACCACATGGTCTGTTCTATAAATGGGACCAGTGAAAACAGCTGGGTTCAAAAAACAATTCCTGTGCACACTGAAAGTCATTTCACCAGTCTACTGTAGAGCACAGACATGCAAATAGTTGAACAATGCCTTTGAGAGAGTAGCAACCCGAAGTAAGGAAAAGACTGTGGTGGGAACCTCTCACTACAGATTTTCCTTCAGAGCAATTCTAAGGAGAAACTGTACTCAGGAAAGTAAATTTGTGGACTTACACTGAGCACTACTGTGAGGCAAATAGTAGCTTGTTAGTTAAAACAGTTTGTTTACATTCCCTAAAATCAATGGAAAATTAATATTTTCTCTTCCAAAAGCACAGAGGGGGGAAAACAGAATAACTTGCTGAGGTTATCACTGTGAGATTTTGATCATTTTAACAGAAGTCAGATCTGGAGCCTAAACTACCTACTGCTGTCCCACTGAGAGTCTGTCACAGTTTCTGAAAATACATGCTCTTAGGTGGAAAAACACATATGGTTTCAGCTGAGTTACTCTCTCTGCCCTCCCCCCTCCCCACTCCCCTCTTTCTCCACATATTGGACTTATCTGTTTTAAACCTGATTATGTTATCTTTTCATTCACAGAAGGGGATATCATCCCCTCTATTTCATCCCATAAAACGGATAAAGGAATTCAAATATCTGGCAGTTGTTCATAGTTCATTGTGAAAAGATGCAAGCTTTACAAAGTCAAACATCTTAGTTACAATGGAAGTTATCTCCTAATAAATAAATAAATAAAAACAAGATCAGCAGTTTTAAACTAGGTAAGAACTTTTCAGATAGGAAACTACATACCCTGGCTGATAGCAGCCAATATCTGAGTCTCTGAGACAGTTGACAAGGCAGGGAAGGACAAGTAAACTTTCCTTTTGATCTTATTCTGTTTTGTTGTTGCCATAGCTATCTCTGCTCACTCCTTATCTCCATTACCCAGACATGTTTCTCCTCTTAACCAGCTGTTCACCCCACACAAGAAAATAAGAACCATGCTTATTTCTGCAGGTGTGGGGAACAAGTGGCTTCCTTACTGGCTTTGAGATTTAGTAAGTGCTGCTTCTTCACCATGTATTGCTCTTTTTGCTCTTTTTTTTTTTTTTTTTTTTTGGTCTCCAAGCAGCTGCAAGTAAAGCTGCTACACTCGGTTCACATTTCAAGTTTTTGCAACCACTGAGGCTAAAATATATACATTTTTAATGAAAATGGAAATTCAGCATTCTCTGTATCGTTATTAAATATATGCCTTTTGACATGTATTGACCCCATCCAAGGGTCTATCCCTTGGCTGAGAGTACCCCATGGCTGAGGGTAACTAAGTAAGAGGAAAAATACGTGATGAGGAACTTTCTAGCAAAGCAGGTTTTGGTGTTTTGTTGTTGTTGTTTTTGTTTGTTGGTTGGTTGGTTGTTTTTTTAATGATGGTTTGTTGAAATTGGGAGGTAAACAGCCAGCTCCCTGCAGCTGTGTCCCAGCTGAGAATCTGAGCAATGTAAGAACTTTGGATTCAGTCCTGGGAGATATGGTGTTCTGAGAGGGCTCTGAGCTCCTCTCCAATCAGTTTCCCACTCCTACCACCTATCAATACAACACTACCAGGAACAGGCAAGAATGTAAGCTATGGGAGTTTATGAGGTGAGATTTAGCCATTTTATGACTTACAGACCAGAAATAGCTGAATGCCACTGCATTACAATAAGAACTTTTCTAATAGTTAAACAATAAAAGGTTAATCTCAAGACTACAAATCCATAGGGTATGGGTTGATAACTTTAGGAATTTTAATAGAGGAAATTGTGTGAGAAACTCCATTTAAAAGCACTTATTACTGGTATGCATAGAAGTTCAATAGTGTTTAATAGTGGTTTTTTTTTCCACATACATTTCATGAAGTATCTCCACACAATTTTTAAACCAGAACACATTTCTTCCCATGTCATTTTGTATGCAATCTCACAAACAATAGAAGTGAAAGCTGAAATTCCAGTTTAGTAGGATGAATATAAGAAGTCATTTTAACACAAGAGCTTGTTTTCATAAACAATTGATAATGCAGCAAAAGAAAGAAGCAAATAGATAACTAACTGAATAGAAGAATGAAAATCAGTTCTTTCAGTTCTTTTAAAAGGGAAATACCTCACACATGCAAGTTCTTTTGACAAAAAAAAAGATTAAGAGCTTGTATCAATCTATAGATTAGCACTCACTGAATATACATTAATGGGATAGACCATAGAAACCCCAAAGGAAGTGTAATGATCTATTGTGGCAATAATCCACAAATTAAGAATCTCTAATAGTATGCATTCTCTTGATAGACTGCAAGGATTTTGAAAGAATGTTGCATTCTATCATGCCAATGATCCATGGATAAAGGGTTCACATTTATAGAGTACACTGTAATGTCTTTGAGGGAGTCATTAGGGTCTATCATGTCAATGAACCATGAATAATGAGTTGTTGGAGTATCTTTTAGTCTATGCTGCTGTGCTTTAAGGATGTATTAATGTGGCTTAAGATTTAACAAGTATAATGTACTTTATACATCACTTCATAAACTTTTATTTACACAATGAATAATCACATATGAAGGGAAAAGAAAGAAGTGTTGCTTAAAGAGAAAATAAAGCTTTATTTTCCTACCATACCTGAGATCAGTTTCTGGCAACAATAAACCTTTATGAATCGTTTGGTGCTAATTCATATTAGTGAGATTTGTCACAAAATTGTGAATATTATACAGTGTTTATAATATCAAAAGCATACAGGCTACAGGCAGCTTTTACAGCAAGACAGTAATCATAAACATCATCCAAGTGGAATCAACAGAGTTTTGAGGACTTAGATACTCTCCTAATAATGACCTAAACAAGGACTATTCAGTTTTATGTGAATTACAATTAGTTACTTTAGTTTGAAATATTCTATTAGCACTTGATGATAATAAGATTATGTGTAACTGTAGGTGTAACAAGCTTTTTGACCAAATCCTCCCAGAAAAATCATTTGTGCACAAAGATTTAAAAGTCATAATTAGCTTTGAAATAAATCTTGTTCAAATACAAGCTCTTCCTTTAGATGTTCAAATGTATGAAAATTTCCAAGTTCATAATTTTGAGTATGGCTGAAGGTATGTACTAAAAATACTTTATACATTAATAATATTTTCTGAAAATATCTATACTATTGTTGTTCAGAGTACAGTTTATGAAAAAGGTGGTCTTAAGATCCTTACATCTGTCTCAAGTTACCAATAGATTACTAATTACCTCTTCCTGCTGAGGACCTCCTGTTTCTCAGGACCTCCTCAAAGGTAAAGTGAACTCTTGGCCCTCAAAATATGTAAAGGGGGATGAGGGAGATGTACCCTGCATGCGTATTGTTTGGCAACATCATTCTGCTGTCATATTTCTCAGAAACTGCCTGCCTGAATGCTTATGGATGCTCTTGGGAAAGAAAGGACACTTTTGCTGCGGGGTATAGCTGGTGGAAGGCAAGGGTACTGGAGGAAGGACCTGTAAGCAGCATTCCCATCCCAGTTTGTTGCCACATCCAACACTTCTGGCAGGAAAAAAAAAAAAAAAAAAAAAAGGCAGAGAAAATATTTCCTGCTGAGGCTAATGCCTTTACAGGCTACTGCAGTGTAGCTGCAGTCATGTACAGACAGCTGCAGCCCATTGGATCACAATATTGGGAGTCAGCCACTGCAGCTGTTAAGTTTGGACCAGTTTTGAGTAACTTCTTCAGACAGTGTATAAGGAAATTTGAGTACAGATCAAACAAGATGTAATGCAAATGCTGGCAAATTCACCAGCACAGCATGTAGTGACTCCATAGTAACTAGTCTTAGTTCAAGCTTCATTCAGAGAAGTGGAAATACTCCCATTCCCATTAGAGAAGTTTTGTTGCAGATGGAAATTTTTAGCTATAGCTCTAAAGGAGCTCAGACTCTCTTTCACAGTCAGTAGTGGGAAACAGAAGATAACTTCAGCCAGGCTTTTTCTGGTGGACATCTAGATCTATTAAAACAAAACAAACAAACAAACAAACAAACAAAAAATGGCTAGACAACTGCCTCATTTTTCTCTCTCATCTTTGTAGTTTCTTTGTAGCTCGATTTCTCATTTCCTTCAGGGCAGGTGGACCAGAAGTAGTTGCATCACCATATGCTCTAAAGCTAATGAACTGCACACAGAGCTGAGAGTTGGGCCAGATGATAAAGTCTTATACAAGGATTTGCTTTCCCTCCACCTTACAACATACCTTTTCTTCTCCCTATTTAAACAGAAAAATATCATAACCTATGCTTTGAAATGTTGTCAAAATTTCAATTAAATAAATAAACCCTAATTTATTGTTACCACAAATTAATTCAAATTAAATATGTATTTGTTTATGGGTTAATGAAAAAGAAAGTTTTAAATAGTGTCCCAACAGTGTTTTTTTGTGTGTGTTTTTTTTGTTTGTTTGTTTGCTTGTTTGTTTGTTTTGTTTGTTTCTTAAAAAAAGGCTTAAATAACATCCCAGTGTTTGGAATGGCTTTTTGTTATCATTTCACATATTCATTTCTCTTTTTCAAATAAGCTCCACTGAAATAACAACCTTTATCTACAGTCCTTGTATGCTGTACATTTTTTTTTTTTTTTTTTTTTTGTCTTAAGTAAAGCCACAGCTCTGAATTTATGCTATTGGCTAGGATTGTGAAGTCATAAATAAAGCATTTTGAATTCCTCACACAATCAAGCTGAGATACAGAGAAATGAGGGAGAATTATCCTATTCAGACACCAATATCTTCAGCTATATCTAGTGCAATATAGAATATTACAGAAAATTGGTTTTTGTGAAGGTACTCTTTTTCCAAAAGAACCTGATTGATATCTATAATACTGGAACATATGATTGTAGAAAAACTTGAAAAAGACATAGATCTTTGTCTACTACCACTAACATGAGGTTGCTTCCTAGGTTCAGGAACAGCACGTGCCTAAGGGTCATTACATCGCCATTTTAAAAGTGGTAAATATAAAGGAAGAGGGAGTTCCCAGAAACTCCCAGCATTCTGATCCTTCACCTGCTTTCCTAGTTCGAGGGTAAAAGTCAGAGTTGGGCTCTTTAATGCACATGGATTTCAATATCTTTTTAATTTCCAAGTTCACTAGATAGGAAACTTGATGTTGGCGTCAGGTGTGCAGGCTCCCTTACAACATTAGAAGATAATCCAAAGTGACTAGTTTACATGAGCACCTAAAATGAATATACCACTGGATGAAATAGAGAAATAGTCCACGGATAAGAAAATATCTTTAGGTCCTCAATTTTTCTATTTAAGGAAAAAATCTATTATTTTATATTTCTTTTTAAATTTACAATTAGACTGGTTTTAGATTTTATACAATTTCTGTTGAGGATTACAATGTAATTTCAAAAGTAGAGAACCATTTACCTTCTTTTTTATTTATTTATTTTTTTTTTTTACCTTCCAGGTAAAATCCATAGAGTTAGGGGGATTTTGCTGAAGAGAAGCAATGATGGGTTAGAATTCATTGACACTGTAAGGAGTTGAAGCCAGGTTACCTATTACCTAGGTCAGTGCGTGGTGCAGTTATGGAAAAGTTAAAAGGAATACAAGATCTATCCTGTGAATAACCTGTCTCTGTGGTCATGCTCAGAGCATGAAAAATGAATCAGGGGATTTAGACAGAGAAACAGCTTCCGGATCTTGACTAAGCTTAGTCAACAGGATATTTGAACTGAAGTTTTCTCTATAGGCTCAAGTACAAGATTGCATGTGTCTAGAAGATTAAAGGTCCAAAGATGCTTATCTAGTGAGACCAGACAGCACGAAAACTGAGGCACAGGGATCATAAATTTGGATTCAGATGTGTTAATATTTCACAGGTTACCAAACTGAATCAGTTTCTACATCCTCTTTAACATTTCATCTTTCCAGTTCCTGGTTTTTAGATGAAAATGTTACAAACATATTCTTATTTTTCAAGTAGAAAACAAGTTTTCTGTCAATCTTGAAAGTGATTCAGAAAGACAGAAACAAATAAACAAACAAAAAAGTATGCTCCAGCCAGAAACTCAAAAAAAAAAAAAGGAGGGGAGGGGGTTCTGAGATGTGAAATTGTGGCATCAGAATCTGACAAAGGATGTAGATGTGGAGGTGAGCCTGAATGCTCATGGGGAGAGAATAGAAGGTGTGTTTTGTCTAGTCTGAAGAAGAGGAAGCTCAGGGGGACCACATTGCTCTCTACAACTACCTGAAAGGAAGCGGTGGGGAGCTGGGTGTCAACCTCTTCTCACAGATTAATGATAGGAGTAGAGGGAATGGCCTCAAGTTGCACCAGGGGAGTTTTGGTTTAGAAATTAGGAGACATTTCTTCTCAGAAAGAGTGTTCAGGCATTGGAACAGGTTGCCCAGGGAGGTGGTGGAGTCACCGTCCCTTGGGGTGTTTAAGGAAAGTTTGGACCTGGTGCTTAGGGACATGGTTTAGTGGGTGACATTGGTGGTAGGGTGATGGCTGGGCCAGATGATCTTGAAGGTCTCTTCCAGCCTTAATGATTCTATGATTCTATGATTCTAATCAATGCAATCTATAATTTTCCTTGTTACTATGGAAAGCCAAAATTAACAAGAACTTTAAGTTTGAGATGAATTGTTTTTAAATGACACATGGAATATTAAATCACCTTAAGATGGCAAATTTAAGATTTTGTTTACATTTGCGAAAGGAAAGTTAAAAGACACTGCCTAACTCTCCTTAGAAAGTGAGGAGGCAATAGAAGTCATCTGTGCTCTAATTTGCTATAGAGGAATAGGTGTTTTCCTATTAAATAAAAAATTTAAAAATTTAAATAATAAAATAATAAATATAAATATTATTAATATTATATTATAATATTTATATATATATTTATATATATATTATATATATTTATAATATTATAAATATATATAAATAAATAATAAAATATTTAAAAAATAAAAAAGAGTTGCAAAGAAAAAGATGATAAAAGGATACATTTCCTTTCCTTGGAGATTTATGTCTGGAAGAGGGTTTCTGGGCAGCAGCTATACATGATCAAAATTTCTCTTGCTGCAATTTGTGACTCTTGCCTTTTGCCTTTCTCTGTAGACCACTACAAAGAATCTGGTTTCTTATCTATAATCTTCCTCTAGTGGACCTAGTGGAAGACTGCAATTTGACCTTTCCAACAAAAAGTTTGTGTACTCCAGGATAGACAAATCTAATTCCTTCAGCCTCTCCTGTATGTTGTTTTGCTCTGGCCACCTCAACATCAGTGGCCCTTCAACAGACTCTCCATTCTGTTGATGTGGAGTCCTGTCCCAGAACTGGACATATTATTACAGACATGCTAATCAGAAGTTAATTAGCACTTCCCTTAACCTGCTGGCTCTTCCTAATGCAGCCCACTATTCAGATAGACTTTACAATTTTATATTATATACACGGGACTTTAATAGCTGTTTTGATAGCATGTTTTACTAGGCCTGGCTAAAAAGAACAAACTGCAGTAGATGACAATGTAGAAAAAAAAAATAAAAATGGTTTATTTGAAGAAGTTTCATTAAATCAATCAACTGAAAAGTTCTAAATGGGACCCTTGCTTTCTTAGTCGAAAAAGAGGCAATAGGTGTAATAGTTTTTTACCATAAATGTTTTCTCTTTTCACATCCCTGCTGTAACCTTTTCTCTCTGAATTTTGTTTTATTTTGTTTTGTTTTGTTTTATTTACTTAGTTGCATTGATATCTATCATAAAAATACATATGTTGGAAATTCATCTGTTATTAGGTTGATATAAAATCACTATATAATATTACAGCCTTTTATCATTTTTAGTATTTGTCCTTATCCTATAAGAGTCTAGAACATGATTGGTTTGCTACAATATAAAAGTCTGAAAAGTTTAATAAATAATTGCAATTAAAAATCTTAAAATACTATATATGCAGATGCTGTCTGATCATTCATTCAAGTTCCTTTTAATTCAGGATCTGTTAATGTTCCTTACAAATTAAAGACTACCCAACAACAAGAGAATTATGGCTCATTGCATAGAAAAATGAACTGGGAGTACAGGTTCTTGATTAGTTAATAATAGCAAAACATTAACTTTCCCAAGGTCTTTGTCAGCTCTGAAAGCAGCTCCTATTATACAATATCCTTTTATAAAAGTGTACTTTCAACACATACTCTGAAAGAAAGAACATACAAAATGTGGATTTCCTGCTTCGACAAGGCTACCTAAAGTTCAGTTGTACTGACACAGTGTAGTGAGACGCCTTCATTTTAAGATCAACAAGTACAAGATAAACACAGAATCAAACTTGGCCACCTCTACTCAAGTGTGCAATCCTTTTTCCTGGAGGAAGTTCAATGACATAAAACTGAAAAGGATAATTTCTGTAGAAAATAAATATTCCCCTGAGTAAATACTGTACAGGGGCCATGTAGCCTCAATACTTCCACCTGCAAAATAATTTCATTAGCAAGTAAATGAGCATAAAGCTCACAAAATCACAACAAAATCTGTCTGAATTTGGTATTTTGAAGAATAAAGGATTTTGGAGAAATTAACTTTCTATGTGTGAGACTGTCATAATAAATAGCTCTCTTATTTCCTTCAAGTTTCAGATGAACATAAACGTATTCATAGAACAAATAGTTCTCTTGCTAAAACAATTATTTGCATTTTCACTAAGGTTATTAACAATATGGTATCATACTTTACTCAACATTTCAAAGAGGAAAAGTATATTTATCAGCAAAATATGAGAGGGTACTGGAGGAAGGCTACCTCTTCACTACACCTACCAACCCACATGGCCTACTAGTGACAGATTAACGCAAGACATAGATAGCTAAAGATCTCATTGATGATTATCTTTCTACAAAATACTGACATATTAAGTGAATCATATACTGAAAGGGCTGTATCTCACTTCTCTCATATCAATGTTATTGAATAATTCTTCTTTTCTCCATAGGTAAATTGCTATGTTATTTATATGTTCTTTCATGTGGGCTGACAAAGCAGTGATCATCACTCCTCCTTGCCTTGGAGAGGGGTGGGGAAGTGAGGGGGCAATGATGAGAATGAAATGAGAAAGCAACAATTACAATTCAACAGGGGAAAAGAAAGAATGTGAGAACAAAGGGAGAGCCACAAGCTAGGAACAAGCTTTTGATACAATGCTGTATTTATTAAGGCTAATTTGTATACTGTCATAATCACACATTTATGGTTTTCCATACTTCTGACTTTATCGTTGTGCAGTGTATTGCCTCTTTAGCCAGATAGGAGATTACTTCAGACAGCTTAAAACTGAAAGAGTTCAAGGATTGTGATGATTCTTCACAAATCTGGCACAAGTTTCTCTGCATGCCACACTGACCACTCAGTGGACATCA
Source organism: Aythya marila (assembly GCF_965140915.1). NCBI lineage: Eukaryota > Metazoa > Chordata > Aves > Anseriformes > Anatidae > Aythya > Aythya marila. The sequence goes on along the minus strand of NC_139042.1, from coordinate 59,478,449 downwards.
TTTCAAAAGAAATAAACAACCTTCTTCTCCAGTTCTTTTACTGCAGATGATGACTTTTTTAATGCTGCACAGAATAGAATTTTGCTGAATAAAATTCCTTGTAGGCTTAACAATAAAGAATCTTCATTACATGCAGGCTTAAGTATCCTGTGTATCTAAATATTCTGTATAATGTATAATGAATAATGTATATTCTAAATATTCTGAACACCTTAATATTCTCAAGTCTGAACTTTGGCAGTTGCTCTGTTTGAACAAGCTACAGCAGAGTGATGTTCAGGGACAGATGAGGGCCCAGGTTCACATTTGCCACATAGTAATATGGGCCACAGGTTTCAAGAAATGAACATAAAACTGAAATATGTAATAGGCAGTTCAAACATGAGAAATGTGTAATGGAAATGTATGTCTGTAACTGTTTAATGAAAGGTATCTAATTTATTTTTAAATGTGAGGAGCTGTAAGAAAAAGTTCTGATCCAGGACTATATTTATTTAGGTAAAATTTAATTTGTAATTGTTCTGGATAGTAACGCATGAACAAGAAAACGCATTAATTTCTTCTTGCACCAATAGGGAAAAAGATCACAGCAGACCAGTAAATATAAAGCCCAGAGGTGAGAAAGAAACATATCAACCATGAAATTGTGTTAATTCAATAATTAAAGTGAGCCCCAGTTCAAATGTAGGCTCTGGTTGTGTAGCATAGATGTGACAAAATAATCAGGACCATTATACCCATATTAATAGTCAGGAGAAAAGAGTTCCAGTAAATCCAATGCTTTAAAAAATATATATTATTTAATTATTTAAGCATTTAGCTCTGGACCCAATATCGTCCCACTAATCAAAGCAATACACAAGGAATGATATTTCCACCTGAGTTTAGTTTTGACTGAGAGATAGCAAGAAGTAGGAGTGTCTTGTTGTCTTGTCTCTGTTCCCAGATGATACAGCAGAGCCAGGCTTTGTAGTGCTCTTCCCCACAAGGGAATGAAAACAGCGCTGTAGGGGGAAATTAATTATTATCAGGGACATTCCAGCTGGAAATCTGTATAGTTACAAAATGAACACATTTCAAGTAGCTGAGTGTTTCCTGCTGATCATGTTAGTTTCCCTTGTGTGCTAATGTTTTCAAAAGTTATGTGCAAAAGAAAGTTCCTATTAGGACTGGCCACAAATATATTATTTGATTTTGCAATTTTGAATTTTAATTAGTTTCTACGTGCAATCCCAAACATAAGCAAGAAAGAGACTCCTAAATAAAATCAGAGGCCTTGTGACTAGGATAACAACTTGAAATGTGAAATTACCTCATGTCTTCACTTCCAACATAAACTACCCACTTAAACAAGTAGGTTCTGTCTGGGTTACCATGTGTTTACCCTTTTATAAAAAATCACCAGTGAATGTTTTTGAGAGATTGTAATAGCCTATGGATGTATGGTTAATATTCTCCAGTGAAACATATTGCAACAGAGGCAAAGTAGGGAGTGAACGTCCCAAGGGAGCACCTTAGGCTTTTGGCTACACTGTAATTACTGTTTCTTGTCACCATAAATTCTTCCCTTTACCTAAGAAAGCCTACAAGCAGAAAGCTTCTAGTCCTCAAAACTCATAGAGATTCTGATTAAGGAAATGTCTCATTAAGAAGTTCCAAGCCAGTTCCTGTTTCTGGCATTCTCTGTCAAAACCCTTCAAAATGTAATCAGCAGTCTGTAACTGCCTTATTGCAAGAATATTAAAGACTGTACATCTATGCCATTTTCTTCTGTCGGTCAACAACCATTTTCATTAACAGTCATGAAATTTAACTGCTTAACTGCTAGGTGGAAGAGTGTATTATGTTCCATTATATGTGTTCATTGCATAAAAATAAAATAACTCTGGAGTTGAAAAAATTAAAGCAAATGTGATCTCACAGTTACACATAGCTGGAAATTATTGTGGCTTACTTTAAAACCTTCTTCAGTGTTTTTGCAACACTAGGTTTACTATTACAAAACACCATTCAATATGAAAGTGGATTTAATTTAATAATAATAACATCTCTGAGAAATAAACCCCATATAATAAAGGTGTAAGTCAGCCATGAATACATTGTATTTGGCTTGGACAACCAATTAAACTTAATTTTAGATCCAGAATAACACTTCCCCATTTCCTGAAGTTGTGCTTTCACAGATAGCTATAAGGACTTCATATGAATAACACTTTAAAATATGTCTTTTTGAATATCTGCACTTTTTATATATGCTCAAATTCTTGATTTCATTTGAAAATATAAACTATTTTTAGAAGGACAAATAAAACAACAGCTGATTAAATGTATTTTTTGATGATAAGTCAGGTATTTCGATTAATCTAATAACTGCTTAATTAATTATTGAAAATAGTTGTTACTAAATCCTATTAGGAGTTAAATCAAACTTTCATTAACTAGATGAGTACATTTTTCCAAATCACAAATAATTTTCTCTGCTTTCCCCCACTTACAATTACTGATTTTAGAATAAACTTTCCCTTAGAAAGCTGACAACTAGTAGCTATTGAAAGGGACATTAAGCACAGTAAATTATCTTAAACACATTTGGATTTGCTAATTTAGAGCAAGCAACTAGGTTGAAAATTAAACAGAATAGCTAAATAGCTAGTCTTTTCCTCAAGATGGGTTCTAAAATGATGGGGGGGGGGCGTTCATATGTTTTTCTTGGCAAAATTTGATAACACACACATACGTAACCTTATAAAAAATCTACAAATTTTATGATTTGAATAGGAAATTATTCTTCTTTAAGTATCTCCTTAGTGTTTACCATAAGGAGTTATAGTCTGTAACCCTCAAAAAGACTACAATGTATTTGTTGGATGTCTGGCTGGTAAGTAGTGTATCTCATATCTCACATCCTGGTGATGTATGTGTTCTCCACTGAGAACAAAAGATTTGAAAAGAGCAGAAAAGGTTAAACAAAAAGTAAGATGTATGTTTGGCAAACACTTAAAAAAAAAAAAAAAAGAAGTCCTTGTGCCATCAGGAAATTACCCCTTGCAGTTTCTGATAAAACCTAATTTTAATCAAAATTACATTTTTTAGTAAATTACTTTTCATGTGAAAATGTTGTTATAGCAAGCCAAAAAAATCATTTTATTATTAAAAACATTTTTGATATTTTCATTATTTTTTACTTTTTTTTAATCAGCTGCAAGGATTAGAAAACAAGTTTCTCATTTGAAAGGCATAAATTAAGATGAGGTCAGGTAAAATGAGATGATGAGACAAGATAAGATATCAGGGATACAGGCATCCAGGGAGCACTGGAAAATCACTTTTGCAGGCAAATCCTGTCCGTGAACAAAATCCATACATCAACTAGTACATGTTCTATGTCTTTTAGTGAAACATGTCTCATGTACAAAGTAGACAAAATGGTAGATTCTGAATCATTTTTTTCATTTGGCATACACACATCCTTTGAGCTAGACTCAACACTGGGCTGCTGTGGACTACTGCCCTCCCTAACTGCAACAACCATTGTACAGCAAATTGCACTGAACTGCAGACACAAGCCATACAGCCTGTACACAGCTCCTCACAACTCAAGAACTGATTAAAATTAGAAACAAAAGTATGCAGAAATATCTTGCTCAGTTCTGCCTGGGGTTAGTACATAGCTTTTTTAACCTAAGCAATAAACCTGTTTCTAATGAAACCAGAACACGTAAAATCTGAACTTTTTCATGATTCACGTCAGATATTACCAATATGTCTGGATGATTATTACTTAACAAACTTTTAATTATTATCTGTGTCCTTGCTCCAGAAAAAAAAAAAAATGTTTTAAGAGATTTTAGAAAATTTTATGCCTCTCAAAATTCTTAATGAAAAAATCACAGAATAATTACAACTTTTAAGGTAATATTTATTTGAATTAGGTTTGGTATTTCCTGTTTCTCTTTACATACATGCCAAAAGTTACTAAACACTGCATTATGAAGCAATTATATGTATATATCTATTATATTATATTATATATGTATAACATATACATTTATATATTACATTACTACATTATATATGTATTTTATATATGCTATATATATTAGTATGAATATATATATTATTATTATATTAGTATATTGTATATATACTATTATACCGTATACTATATAGTATATAATGTATATATATAATATATAATATATAATGTATAATATATAATTATATTAATATTATTATTATATTATTATATATGTTACATACATTTTATATATATATATATATACTATCTACTATATATATACTATGTATAATATATATACACAGTGTATATATATACATACTAGTCTGAAGAAGAGGAGGCTCAGGGGAGACCATATTGCTCTCTACAACTACCTGAAAGGAAGCGGTGGGGAGCTGGGTGTCAACCTCTTCTCACTAATGATAATTATAGGACTAGAGGGAATCTAGTCCTATCTCACTAACTAACTAATCTAGTCCTCTTCTCACTAACTAATGATAGTACTAGAGGGAATGGCCTCAAGTTGCACTAAGGGAGGTTTAGCTTGGAATTGAGGTGACATTTCTTCTCAGAAAAAGCAGTCAGGCATTGGAACATGTTGCCCACAGAAGTAGTGGAGTCACCATCCCTGAGGGTGTTCAAGGAAAGGTTAGACCTGGTGCTTAGGGACATGGTTTAGTGGGTGATATTGGTGGTATTGGTATGGTTGAACCAGATGATCTTGGAGGTCTTTTTCAACGTTAGTGATTATGTGCTTCTCTGTATTACATGTATATATATGCATATTAACAAAAGAAAGCAAGAAACATTTTACTTACTGTGTAAGAAAAGTAATATTTCTCATAGACTTTCCTTAGGTCTTCTACCTTGTGACTTAAGAAGATTTCTGGTAACTGAAAATGTGTCTTTTTTAAATAACTGTATCAGTTAATATGATACATTACCCTTACATACCTTAGGGCATGCTTCCTCCTTAAAAAGACCTTTATCGTCCAGAAAAAATGTCATTAAAATTATATTTACCTCAAACAGCAAAATCACAACTTCACTGCAAATTTTGAAATTAATTGTCTTTCACATTTTCACAAAAGTAAAAGGTATTAAGTGGCAATACACATCCCTAGTAGTTTGTTCCCACATGAGAGAGCAAAAGTTCACCCCAAGCATGAAAAAAATTAATATGCTTAGTCATATTAAAACACATTTCTATAAACATCCTATTAGATAATGTATGGCATAAAGAAGAAAATATAAATAAATAAATAAATAAGGTGGGGAGGGGGGGAGAATAACAGTTCTTATTAAATCAAATGGGTGCATTTTATTCTATATTTGATGCTAAATCTAATAAACAGTTTTAGTCTCTTTCTCTAGGTACACCGTATATTCAGAAGGTGTGAAGGCTGTAACTCTTCATGTTGAGAACATATTTTCTGTACTTCTTAATTTTCCTGACTCCTAGAAGCTGCATTTCATGATGCCTTGTTGAAGCAGTATGCATTGAAGAGACACATTCCTCTTCTGTATCATGAAAACTTTTGTCTTGGCTATCTAGATCACTAACAGTCAATATTTTACTTTACAACAACAAGTTGTTTGCACTGCTGCTGGGTTAAAAGGTCATATCAAAGACTTCTATAAGTAGCCTGAACAAAATAACAAGGGATTTTGTCTAGTTCTTGTACTCCTGTTTTTCCACATCTAGCCTTAACAACAACTATAACTATTGACCGTGACTTTCACGCTTGAATGCACCTGGCATATATAGGCATTTATTTTATGCTAAGTACAGCAAATGTAGGTTACCTGAGAAAATTATTTGTATAAATGTACTTATGTGTATTTGAATGTATATTTATGTCTGGCTTGCCAAATTTGATTTTTCCAGTGCATGCACACCTCCTCCAGTGGATTCGTACGTAACAAAAAAAGTGTCACAAAGACACAGTGTAAATTCTCCATTATTTTGGAGCAGCTTCTCTGAAGTAGTTTATATGTATGTGATTTGTAAATCAACACATCAACCACGGACATATTTTGATATATGATAAATATATGATTGAACTAAAATGTGTAATAAAATATCACAGGTTTTCCCTCCTGGATTAAACCATGGTCTGACTTCATGGCAAATAAATTCCATCAATCAGCTCATCATTTGCTGTCAGAAAAAAAAAAAAAAAAAGGAAAAAAAGAAAACAAAAATCAAAGCCAACAAAACAAAACAACAACAACAAAAAGGTTAAGGTCTAGTTCTATTAATAGTTCTCATAAAATGAACAGGAAATTTAATTCAATAAATTAATACACAAGGAACAATACACAAACATAAGATTTTCACAGTATAAAACACTGAGGAGTTAGTGTTTGCAGATATAATTTTAAAGAATAGATAAACAACAAAAGTCTAACACATGGGATTAAAATCTAATACACAATTTATTAGTGCAGAAATCAAGTCTGAAGATTCCCAGTTGTTTAAGAGTTGCTTTTAAATTGTAAAATATAAAAATAACACAGAACAAATTAAATCTCTGTAGATTTCTCACAATTTGAACTTTCCTCTCTCCAGCCCAAATATGTGTTTGTAACTTGACTTTGCAGGATTCTTTCATGCTAGAACCAATGATCCGTGGTATGATCTCTGACCATATGTTGTTCCATTTAGATTTACACCAGACTGAAGTCTGATCCAGAAAGAAGAAACCTGCCTAAGAAAACAAAGAAAAACAAGAGAATCAGATTTGCTTAAATAACTCCTGCACCACCTTGCCTGCCTCACTGAAAGACAAAATAAATAAATAAATAAATAAATAAATAAATAAATAAATAAATAAATAAATAAATAGGAAATGTGATGGGAGTGGAAGCCAGAGTGGGAGAACAAGAGAGAGGCAAAGAAAATGGGAAGGAGGCAAAGGGGGAAGGGGATAGGAAGGGTGTAAGGGGATGAGAAAGTGGAGACAAAAGGGAAAAGGAAGATATTTTTGGAAATGGGAAGTGGAAAGAAGAAAGCGAAAGGGAAGGGAAAGGGAAAGCTAAAGGGGAAGGGATATTGGAAAGTCCCTTTAAAAAAAAAAAAAAGTCCCAAGCAAACATCATGACACTCTGTGACAGTATGCTTGAACTAAGTATGGAGTGACACTACATTTTGACACTACATTTTGAAAATATAATTTGAATATTAAATCTTACTGGAGCTGATCTATGCTATCACTGGGAGTTTATGTTAGAGCCCAGACAAGCATTACTCAACCCCTTTTCTTATAGCTCTAGCCTGGAGTCTGCTCTGGTGGGGGCTCTCCATAGGACACAGCCTCCTTCAGGTTGGATCCACCTGCTCCACTGTGGGCTCCTCCATGAGCTGCAGCATTGAAATCTGCTCACTGTAGTAACCATGGGTTGCAGGGGGACAGCCTGCTCCACCAGGGACCTCTCCACAGGCCTCAGGGAAACTTCAGCTCCAGAGTGGGGAGCACCTCCTCCCCCTCTTTCTTGAGTGACCTTGATGTCTGCAGGACTGGTCCTCCCTCACTCTCACAGCTGCAGTTTTTTTCTCTTTCTTAAATCTACTCTCACAGAGGTGTTTATTAGCTCATCTCTGGCCAGCAGTAGGTCCTTTTTGAAGCCAGCTGAAGCTGGCTCTTATCTAACATGGGGCAGCTTCTGGACTTTTCTCACAGAGGCCCCCCAATACCAAAACCTTGCCATGTAAACTCAATACACCTATCGACACTGTGTCAGTTGCAATGACAGCTGTTATGGTATTCAAGTAAGGCTCACTTGAGGTCAATTTGCAATTCTTTCTGAATATTTCACTCATATCATTCTTAAATTGACAATTTCCAGTTGTGCTTCATAGAACATAGGCAGGAAAATATGGATCTAAAATATGGATCTCTTTTAATAAAAAAATAATATTCATTGAATATTTGACTCTAAATAAATCAGATAATTTTACTGAATAAAACCAAATGATGGGGAAAAAATCTCTTTGGGGTAAGTGACTGCAAAGCAGCGTTAATGTCCAAATAGTCATGATCATTCCTGCTAGCGGTGACTTCAGATGTGTAATTTGCCATAGAACACTCCTGAGCACACCCTTTTGGTGGATGTGGCCTCTTCTCAGGTAGGAGGACACACTTGGCGCACTGCACCTTCTGTCCACTAGAGGCCCAATAATCCTTCACTGTGCATGGTCTATCATATCACCTGGCTTAAGCAAAGCTGTATTAAAACGCTGTAAGCACTGTGTTTGTTGACTATCAGAGTTCAGCTGGAAGAGAATTTATCTTCCTTAAATACTTGTTATCTTTATTAGATAACTCATCATCATTTAGGCAGTTTTAAATTCATACACTTTAAGGACACAATACCTAATGCTGTCAAATGGGCTTTGAAATGATCCATGAAGGAGAATATATTGTCCCTGTTTCATAATCAGATACTAGAGGAGATTTACCTTGCAACATTTCTTACATCCATAAAGCTCAAACTTTGCCAGTTCAGAATATTATATTTGTTTCCCCAGGGAGACTCAATTTAGATGCAGTATCTCCCTTGCAGAGCAGGCCTCCTTTACCTGCCTTTGCAGCTGGTTTGACTGAGGTCAAGTAAGTCATCAAAGGTCACTGAGTGAATGAATGACCCAGAAACATGCTGAAACTAGGCCAAGACCTTTTCTAGTTCCCTGCTGTAACTACTGAAGCACACCAAAGCACACCTTGAATAATTCTGCCTGTTGATCCCCACTGAAAGTATATATTTCCTAGTGGACAGGAAATTAAAGTTTACATTCAAGCTGCTGTTAAAAGTTTGTGTACGTTGGGGAGTTAGGGCTGGAGGGGGACTACACTTTTTTTAGTGTTACATTAATAACATTACTTCAATTTTTATACTTCATGATATCCGTAAGTCCTAAGAAAAGATGGAAACTAATACAAACCCATGCTCACATACATGCAGCTTTATACCAGAAGTCAGATCCCAGCTTTGAGGTTTGCAGACTTTGTCTTTTAATTTGAACAGATTAAGTTTAGCAGTCTTGTTTTAGTGTTTGTTTTTTTCGCAAACATTACAGTTTGAGACATTTCATTTTCTTGTTAAGAGAACAGATTCTTGTGTTTGTAAGAATCACAGCGAATCTTAGTGCACAGTCCACCAGTCCACAGCTAACTTTCTGGGCCAGAGACAGCAAGTCCAGTTTCACGTGTGTAACTCTATAAATTTCAGTGTAATTCTACACAGATTTCACCAGAAGAAAAAAAAAAAAAAAAAAAAAAAGTCTGGAGACAGGTATAATGTGCATTTGCTAAACAGGTTTCACACGGAAAGTTTGGGGTGCATAGCATGCAATTATCTCCTAGGGCAAGGCTCCTAGAGCCAAGGACAACAAATAAGGTAGAAGTAACTAACTACCTGACTAAAATGGTAGGATCTGTATGGTGCATTTCTGTATGGAATGTATACATGTACTTAAAATGAAACAAAACAAGACAAAAATTTGTATGTGCAAATACAGAGAACAAAATTTAAATTGTAATTAAAACTGATATCAAATGTTTAGACTTTTTCTTTTCAAAAAACCCACTTACAGCCTCATGTCCTAATTTTCTTTGCCCTATATACAATGACTCTAGACATTTTTCTGATATATAAGTAGGACCAATACTCTGATACCTGTGGGGAATCACTATAGCTGTCAGTTCATCACTTAAACACAGAACAAGTCCATTAGCTAAAAATGTGCCAAATAGAGCTATGCCAGAACCTCTTATCTCCTATAGGCACAGCAAGGAAGAAAAGGCTCATGCATTAACCATATCTTTTTGAGAAATCATGGCAGTCTGGTAAAGTTCTCACTGACTGGAAAAGGGGAAATATAACCCCCATTTTTTAAAAAAGGAAAAAAGGAAAACCTGGATAACTACAGGCCAATCAGTCTCACCTCTGTGCTCAGAAAAATCATGGAGCAAATAAATCCTCCTAGAAAATATGCTAAGGCACATGGAAAACCCAGAAGTGATTAATGACCGCCAACATTGCTTCACTATGGGCAGATTGTACCTGACAAATCTGGTGGCCTTCTACAACACAGTTACAGCATTGGTGGATAGGGAAAGAGCAACTGACAACATCAGCCTGGACTTGTGCAAAGCATTTGACACTGTCCTGTATATCCTTGTCTCTAAATTGAAAATATGTGGTTTGATGAATGGAACACTCGGTGGGTAAGGAATTGGCTGGACCAACATGCTGAAGGGAAGGGATGCCATCCAGAGGGACCTGGATGGGCTTGAGAAATGGGTCTGTGTGACCCTCATGAAGGGTCATGATCTGACAGCATGCGTATTTGCAGCCCAGAAAGCCAACCATATCATGGGCTGCATCAAAAGAACTCTGACCAGCAGGTCAAGGGAGGTGATTCTCTCCCTCCTTCTCTCTCCTTCACCAGGAGTAGTGTGTTCAGCTCTGGGGCCCCCAGCATAAAAAGGACATGGACCTGTTGGAGCACAACTAGAGGAGGATGATCAGAGATTATCATCAAAGATGATCAGAGGGCTGGAGCACCTTCCCCATGAAGACAGGCTGAGGGAGTTGGGATCATTCAGTCTGATGAAGAGAAGGCTCTGGGGAGACCTTACAGTGGCCTTCCAGTACAAGAAAGCTACAGAGGACATTTTTAGAAGGGAATGTAACAATCAGACAAGGGGCAATGTTTTTAAACTGAGAGAAGGTGGATTTAGGTTAGATATTTATAATAAAATCTTTACTCAGAGGGTGGTGAGGCAATGGAACAAGTTATCCAGAGAAGCTGTGTATTCCCAATCTCTTGAAGTGTTTAAGGCCAGGCTGGATGAAGCTTTGAGCAACCTGGTCTAGTGGAAGGTGTCCCTGCCCATGGTGGGGTGGTGGTTGAGTTAGATGAACTTTAAGGTCTCTTCCAACCCCAACCATTCTATGATTCTATGATTCTACTTTAAAACCTGTACACATCTTGGAACAGGTTACTTTCCCACTTCTCATCTCCATCTGTGTTTTTGTTCTTCTTCTTCTGTGTAGATCATGTCCTGCTTAACTCACTGTTCTATGAATCTTGATTGCTGGTACCAAGTGTTTCTGGACATCTGCTGTGAATTTACTTTCCTATAATGTCTGTATGTATACTTTTTTTTTGTTTTTGTATGATTTAGGTTAGGCTGAAACTGGTAGTCTGAAAAAGGGAAGGAAAGGTCAGCACCATTTCTAGTAATAACAGCTACTTACAAGCCCAGGGAACTCAATAGGTATCACTTTCCTTCTTAGTGACATACAGCTATCTTAGATCATAATAGTACACCCATTTTGCAGCAGTAACACGACATAACGATTTTAAACAAAGAAAGTGAAACATATATTTATGCATGGCTACAAGGCAATTCCAGGAAGGTGAAATTCATCTGGAAATGAGCCAGAACACAGGCGGTAGCTTCCCACCCTACAGAAGGGTGAATGTGCAGATTTCTGTATTCACAGCTTATCAAGGCTTCAGCTTTTCACCTAGCTGAAGCAGCCTACTAATGTGGCATAGTTCAGACTTGACACTTAAGAAAACATTAGGAAAAAGTGATCCAGATCCCCCAAAATGAGTTGAAAGATTAAGAGTTAGAACATATGGAATTTGTTAAACACCCTGCTTTATCCTTGGGACTCAAGGCATCTTCATTTTAGCTATGAGATCTGATGGGATTTTAGCCTATGTTAAAATGACTATGTATGAATATGATCTTATATCCTATAATTCAAACTGCTCCAGAAAACTTCTGCTCATCAAGTGATGAATAATAAAATCGTTTTAGAAGCTTCTTTTTAGCTTTCAGAAAAGAAAACACTCTTTGGTATGCAGTGTTTCAAATGTTCTCCTTTATTTTCCCATGGGGATTTATATATATATATACACATATATATGAGTGTGTGTGTGTATAATCAGACAGTTTCAAGTCACCTACAGCTATTGCATATATATATATAAAATATATATTTTATATATATATATTATATATATATATATATGCGTATATTGTATATATTGTATATATTCAAAATATTGCCATTATTGCCATTGTTTTCAAAGCAGCAACAAATAGAATTAGGAGTACAATTCCTTTGATGATACTTTGAAAAAAAAAATTAAATTACCTTCCATTATTGTTTGGGCTTGATCCTTCTCCTTCAGAAACTTGTGGGAGTTCTGCCATTGACTTCAGGGGAAGGAAGATTGGGTTGTTTTCTGCACAGATTTTAAAACAAAAGCTTGAAATTGGCAGGAACAAAACACTGCCATGAATCGAGACAGCACATTGCCAGATGGCAGCTTTTCAGAGTTATGCAAACAAATTTGGTTTATTCAACATAAATATTTGAAGGAAATGGAAAAGAGGAGGATAATTCTTACTTAGTGAAGGGTCAAATTTGAATCTCTTAAGTTTTAGCTTGGCACCAAGAGGAAAAGAATGTCTATGAACACTGTTAAATTATTGGTCTATAAAGCACCTGAGCCTATGATATTTCATAATATACAGATACTTCTGGATGAATGAAAAGAAATAGGAATGTTGAGACATGGTGAGAAGGCATTTTGAGCTTTCAAGCTATGTATTTGAAGTTAAGCACTACAAGTAACCCCGTAATTTGTAAGTTAAATATTCAAAATACAATTAACTCTCCAGATAAACTCAACAGGCAACAGCTAATGGAAGAATCATATCAAGAATTCCAGAAGAGCACTGCTATAAAGTTGTTTTGTTGTTTTTTTGGTTTATTTCTGTTATTTTTTTGCTTCTAATTAAGCATCACTCAGAAAGACAGGAAATGAGCATATTAAAAGTAACAGGGGCTTTTTGTTTGTTTGTTTTTCTCATAAAGTAATTTTGGGTCTATTTAGAAGAATGGCTTTATTACTTATTTTATTATATTTTAAATTATTATATTACTTTACTCAAAAATCTTGATTTCTTTTCATTGGTGTGAAAAAGCTAAATGATGAGATGTATTTGTACAGGTCAGAGTAAGGGGGCTCTAAGAACTATACTCCACCGTCACAATCTTTTTCTGAATGTCTAGAATAAAAAAATAAATTTAAATTAAAAAGTACGTCTGCCATGAATTCTCTGTGCATACAATTTCCTTCTGCTTATGGTGAGAGTTGAACTTTTGAAATTCAGAATGCTTCGTCTTTTAATAAATAATGATCCACATTCCAGTCAAATGTGATCAGCCCTGTCAGTGTAGAAGGATATCTTTATTGTTCATGTTTGCCTTTGGAGTGCCACTGTACATTACTAAGCATGTTGGCTTCTTGCCACCTCTATTTTAACATATTCAAAATCTGAGAACTAGAGAAATAACTTTTTTTATTAATATTATTTTTAAAAACTTAGGCTAGAATATGAATGTGTTCATATATGGACATGCTTATTTTACTAAACCAGAAGTGACCATATCTTTGAATTAAATTATTGTCCCTTGTATACTGCTCATCTGCACTGTTTTGACCTCATGGAAAATAAAATGACTGTAAATTGTCTGAACAGATTTGTCTGAACTCATGAACAGAAAATTCTACTTTAGCATTATTTATTTGAGAGAAGTGGGACTTGCCACACCTTCGTCTCAAAAAGGTGACGTTAAATTCTTTTGTACTCTCTAACAAAATGTATCAGTGGGCCACAAACTTGAATGAATTCTTTGTGTATATGATCCCTAGAGCACTGAGCAAAGAAGAGAATGAATGACTAGCAGAGAAGATCAGAAGAGTAAGGCACGAGAATGGGAAGGAAACCTTTTTTGTTCTGATGAAGGAGTTTCATTTCTAATGGATCCTCCTTTCAGCTTACTTCAGGGACAGGCATATGGCATATGCTACAGATGGATAGACAGCAATACCCATACAGCTGTAAGGTTCTGGCACTTTTGTTCCTGGCCCATGCTGCCAGCTGGCCAGCAGAAAGCAGGTTTGCAGGATGATTTGATTTTCCACAGCTGTCATACAAAGCAAGAGGTCAAGGGAGGTAAGGAGAAAGAGGAGTAGTTGGAGAGGGAGGGAGACATAACTGACTGATCTATGCTTACAGTAGAGAGCCTAAGTTCAGCCTTGGTGGCTACAGTATCCCTGACAGCAATTTTCTCCATGTGAAAGCTCTTCATTTAAACAGTGTGTTAAGGAAAGTTTTTGCTGTGGTGATTCTGTGATTCCATGATTCTATTAATTATGTTCATCAACAACAAAACTGCCATAAGAAAATCTACCTCTTCCAGGGAACTTAGTTTTTAAAAGGAAAGATAAACAAAAATCCTTGGTTGCTGGCACCAAAGTCAAATACAAAGTTTTCTGCATATTTTTCATTTTTGTTTATGGGGCTTAAATAAAAATTCACTGTAATCTTTTTTAATATCTAGACACACATAATTTCGTGGCTATCAATTTTAATGAAATACACCTCTTTATTAATTATTTGTAAATTTTTACAACTAGACAGATTTTTTAAAGTATATTAATTATTTCAAGTCATTTGAACAAAAAGTGTGAAATAACCTGACAATATTATTCAATAGCAAAAACTGAGTATGAGGAATTTCAGACTAACAGGACTGAATAATTAGATAACAAAATATCTAAAGTCTATCAATATGGAAAACTATGAAATGAAGAACATTTTGCTAGCAAAAGAAGCTAGTAGAAGTGATTCAAAGCAAAGTGAATAAGGTAGTTTGCCTTGCAACGGTCTATCTTTGGAACTCCTTGCCAAAGGTCCTGGTGGATAGCAAGAAGCTACTGGAAGGACAGATTCATGCAAGGCCTGTAAACAGACAAATCACAGAAAATGAGGGAGGTTCTTGAGCTGAAATTAAGAAAGCAAACAGGAAGAAATATGTCACGTCCTTGGCTTTTTTCCTCCTTCTCCTAAGCATTCAATGAAAGGCCAATGATGCTGATCTAGACAGATCTTTGTTCTGAATTGTATGGCTGCTCTTTCATTTGTGTCATGAACAACCAAAGCAATTCTCTAGCAAGGAAGCAAATATTTATACTCAGAAGAGTTATTAATAAAGGTTTTTGTATCTCAACAGATTATTATGAAATACATGGGAGGAATGTTTTGAAGAGACAATAAGCCTTTTATAGGAATTCACAGTTCAACACTTGCTCCTCTGTGACACAAAATGGAAGCTGAAAACAAGAATTCAGAAAGATGAGCAAGCTAAGTAGGGAAGGGGCAGTCATATCAACAGAGGACAATGGAACTGTACTGCATACTTTTCCAAAAGGATCCATTACCTTAGAAATAAAACATCTTTAATTTGAGGGTCATGGGCAAAACTCTTCTAGTGGTGCCAAAGCCCACTGTGTTTCTTGTATTATTTATTTATTTATAATAATAATTATAAGTATTATTATTATTAAACTGCAATTAATACACTCCCTTTCCCCTCACATGACCAACATTTAAGAAATGTACCTTCTTACTTGGCATGAAATATAGACCTATATTTTCCCAAGCAAATAATTATTTCACAGCATATGTAAAGATTTTTTTTTTCTCTGTTACCTGATATATTCAGAAAGCCAGACTGTTGGAGGACAGTATGAGCTCTCAAGTCTGAAACTGCACTGGGATTATACCACTAGATATTTCTGTATTCATTCAGTCACTAGACAAGGTTGATGTTGTTGCCTTCAAAACAGACCATACTATGGAGGAATGACCAGATTTAAAATATTACTTCCAAATTAAGATAAAGAATGATTTAGAAACTGTACCCCTTTAGAATCATAGAATCATAAAATGATAGAATGGTTTGGACTTGAAAGGACCCTAAAGATCATCTAATTCTAAACCCCTGCCAACTCCCCTGCCAGCAAGGACACTTTCCACTAGACCAGGTTGATAAAAGTCCCATCCAACCTGGCCTTAAATACTTCCAGAGACAGTCCACAGCTTTTCTGGACAACATGTTCCATTGCCTCACCACCTTCTGAGTAAAGAATTTTTTCTGAACATCTAACCTAATCTGTCTTTTAGTTTAAGGCCATTACTTCTTGTCCTATCACTCTATCACCCGACAGAGTCCCTCACCATCTGTCTTGTAGGGTGCCTTTTGGTATTGGAAGGCTGATGTAAGGTCCCCCTGGGGCCTTTTCTTCTCCAAGCTGAACAACCCTAACTCCTTCAGCCTGTCTTCATAGGAGAGGTGTTTCTGCTCTTTGATCTTCATGGCCCTCCTCTGGACTCATTCTCATTATCAATATATCCAGTTCCAGTTTCAAGTTCAAGTTTTTTGTTTGTTTGTTTGTTTTTGATTTTGTTGTGTTTTGTTGTTTTTGATGTTGTTTTTGTTGTTGATGTTGTTTTTGTTGTGTTGTGCTTTTTTTTTCCTCCTCAGTAAAATGGTATAGCTTTGCTTATGAGTCTTGCATATTCCTTATATTTTTTCTGGATATATTTATATTTTAAGCAAGCTTTCTCTTCTGAGCTTTCACTCAGATCTGCAGGTCTTCTAATACTGTGGATGTAATCTTTCCCCTAAATATTTTTCTGCCACAGCAATGCCTACAGTGAGAGTACACTCATAGACTATGTTGATACTTCTAAATAAAATATTGGACTAAGTTTGCCCAATGGTCAAGGATCTCTTGCAAATCTAGTTGAATATACATTCCCTGATACAATTCTGACCCACATCAAATAACTCTCTCAAACAATACAAGTTAAAATTCAGGATACCACAGGATATCACAGGATATCACAGGAAGCTTCCTAAGGACAATGTGAGGTTTTAGCCATTCTAGTTTGAGGAAAGAAACAGCATGGACAGACAGGTACAAGCCTGCACCAATTGGCCTCTGGTCCAAGACTCACTGGTCTTTTTGTTTGTTTGTTTACTGGTGTAGGCGGATCCTGGGAAACTGGCCAAAACTCTTAGCAGAATTCCCCCAGGAACTCTAGGAGATCTCACACAGACAAGGCACAGAGCATGCTCTACAATTCCCAGCCATACAAAGAACACAAAGGACACGCAGCTGCAGTATACATATAACTTGGAAGGCTCCATTCGTGAGCAATGCAAGAGAATTAACCAGCCCTTGGCTTTCTGATTTTGTTGTTGTTGTTGTTGTTGTTTGTTTTTTTCCTGGTATGCACATTGTTGATGGTGACTGTGCTTCATATTTGCATATTTGCATACACCCTTGTGGTGTATGTCTATTCAGGTTTACTTGTCTTGTTTTCTTCTTATTCCTTTTTATAAAGAAAGAAAACATTTTGGAAAGAATAACATCAATGAATCATAGACTACACATAGAATCATAGAATATTCTCAGTTGGAAGGGACACACAAGGATCATCAATTCCAACTCCTGGCTCCTCATAGTACCAGAAAGTATTGCTCTGTGCACATAATTCACTTGGAAGTCAAATAAGAATAAATGGACCTCAAAAAGGAAGAAAAGTCTTCTTAATGAACACCTTTAACTGCAGTCAAAGTCTCATTGACTAAAACATTTGAAAAGGACTAACCTGTTTCAAATATTTTTTTAAACTGCTCATGGAATCTGTTGAGACATCACAAGATGTAATTTCTGCAAGAACTGTAAAGGAATGGACCTTTGCTTCGAGAATGAATCTCCAATAACTTGTGCCATCAGAGAAAAAAACTCATGATGCATTAATATGGCCCTGACCCACTGGTTGGCATGCATTGTCACTCCAAAATTCCATTAATAGGGTGCCTGAGGACATGAACTTAGTTTGACTTTAAAGCTATGTGCATTTCAATTAAAAATGCATTTATTTAATTAATGTAGACATTAGAGAGGACATTGGTTTAAAAAGGAATACTGACTTTCTTCCCTTTTTCCAAGATATATGCCTAATACTGTTTTGTTTTCTTTTGTTTTCATGTGTAAGATAGGAAAGAGATTAAATAAAATATTTCAAACGAATAGATAAAAGGTCTGAGGAAGATATCAGGCCTACTGAACTCAAAATCATTATGTTTAGAAGTTGATTATTCTCTCATTTTTGTCTTTTTTGTCTTTTTTGTCTTTTTTTTTTTTTTCTTTCTTTTTTATTTTTAGCAGCTGATAAGGCAGTATTACTTTCATTTGAAGGTGCTAAAAGCAAGAGATTTTTTTTGGCCACAATGAAAGAAACATTTACTGGTATCATTTCAGAAGTAGAGTTAATGTTTTTGTAATACGATAGATGGGATGAATTCTGCCCCTGATTACAGATGAGCAAATTCATCAAAAGAAGAAAGTGAAGCAATAGGAAAATATGTAGCTAACAGAAATTTGACCAGGGATTTTCCTAATTTAACTAGGCATTGTGGGCCCTATTTTCAATTTCAATAGAAGTCTTTGTTACCCTGACCAACTTAACTCACTTTAAAGATCATTAGCACAGCAGAGTTAAGGGCCTTAGTAAAATAAGATTCAGAGTCCAAGTACAATTTCTTCTTCGTAATGGTCAGAGGATTTCATGAAGATGCCACTTCTGTCCTGCCTTTATAGATCAACTTTTCTGATGCAGTAATAACAGTGTTAATTTTAAATAATTATCTGTCATGTGGATTGCAGTCACAAATGGATACATCTTTCCTAAGACACCCTGTATGGTATCTATTCTTATCAACCTAATGTAAACAGAGCTTGAGTTACCCACAGACACACCACATAGATCTTATCTAGCATAGAAATACCAAATTAGCACTGCCTGATTCTTAGGTAGCTATCAGCTAGCTGGCAGCTGCGATTTTTCATATCCAGTACATCTGTTCAATACCGTATGCCAAGGCTAGATCTAGGGATTTTGGCACCTTCCTCTGGTTGGACAAGTTCTTTGACAGGTTTTCTCCTTGATGTAAGACCAAATGATGAAAAGTTTCAACTGCCTTTGCACCTAGTATTGTCTGGATTATTTATTTACTTTGAACAATTATACAAATGGACAATTCTGCAATCTGATAAAAAGAGAGGAACTTTGATACATATCACAGAATAATGATGTGTCAGAGAGTGGATACACAAGTATTGCTTTTTGAGCTGCAAAGCTTAACCTTGCTTACTGAAAAGGAAAGCTGGTAGTCTATGAAGAAAGTTTTGTGGCCTGTTGAAATAGGTTTAAAAATCCTAATAATGTAAAACATGGGGAATATTTAAGATATGCTATAGCAAATGGAGCAATAATATCTCATGGTTATACAGACAATGCAGTAAAGCAACAGAACAGAACAGTCATTGTAATTCTTAATATCTCTGTACAGCTTGAATCATGCACAAATCCATCCACCAAAGTGATTCTCTCTTCCCTCTTCTCAGCTACTTTTTGCCCTCCACTTTTTCTACCTCCGGAGTTTGTAGAGATTCACAGTAGTTCAAAGAAGGAACTGATCCAGCCAAATTATTACTGGGGAGGTGCAAGGAAGCAGGAAGCTTATTCTCAGAGAAGATCGGTATAGTTTTATTGGCATAGAAACTAGGTCTGCCACTAGAGAGGTGATAGGAACAAACATTGGTGAACAACCATTGGCAGAACAATCTCATTTCAAATCCTAATTTAAATTAGTGTGAACTTAGAGTAGTAATAAAGTAATTAAAAAAGCAATCTTAGTTTTACTAGTTTTTCATATGTAAGTCTTCACCTTCACTGCAGAAGTCAAATGGTAATTCCAGTTTTAGTAGGTTGAAAGCCACTGATTTCTTGTGGATGCTCTCATCTGTGGTTCTTAATGCACCTACAGCACAGCAGATTTTGTGTGTGAGATAAGCCAGCCTGCCAGAACCTGTTCAGGGACAGAGAAGCTTGTAACACTTCCTCTGTGGGATAAACCTCAAGTCATAATGCTGCCAGAGAGCCTAGCACCCAAGATTTCTGTAGCCAGAAATGCTATCTGACAATGACCTGATTACAGATTTACGGAATACAAGATTACAGGCACAGGATACTTTTTATATTTCAGTACTGGCCCTGCTGAACAGTGGTGGTCTTTCTACACACTGCAGTCTGGTCTGGAGTAATTCAAAAATGACAAAACTAGATAAAGTCTTTGAATACTTCTAAAAAAAAGGTCTGTTACACCTGTGGAAGTACCATCAAAATTTTAAAAACTCCAAACAGTTAACTAACAGTTAACCAGTTAACTTTTTTTTTTTTTTTTTTTTTTTTTTTTTAATATGCCATTGCTGCAAGAAACATAAAACAATAAAGAATGCATGAGTAGAGCTGCTCAGCCCTGGGAGTGCCACATTTTCTTTCCCTCAAGAATGAATTTTTCAGGAAACCTACATGCTAAGGGTTATAGATATTACTGTACACATTTCTTTCTTTTCCATGTTTTAAGGAGATGAAATGGCACGGAGTTTTTACCTTTTTTTTTTTTTTTTTTTTTAATTATAGCTCTTTTTATTTATAAAGACTTCAGCTTGAAAAGCTGCTAAAAGTAATACACCACATCTTTCTGAGAATACAATTCCATTATTTAATCATGCCCAGGGGCAGCAAAGACACTGGGAAATAATTGTCTTTTTGTCATTCAAGCATGAAATGCCCAACATTGTTTGAAACCTAATTCTAACAAACCTTTAATATTCTACTTCAGAAATCCCTTGACCATGGGCAAGTACAATCTCATTTCTCAGTTTTAAAACAGTTTGATGAAGAAGTATTCCAGAAGGCATAAATTGTGTTTTGTTCTCTAAATTCTTTTTTTTTTTTTTCATGTGTTCAAGGTTCCAGTTTTTATATCCATCTACTAAATCATGATTCCATTAATATTCTAACATCCCTGTAAAGTATTCTAGCATCCCTGTAAGACATTCATTTATATGATATCTTTAATCTGAAAACTCCTCTTTTAATTTTAGTCAAATCACATATGAAGAAAGCACAACAGGGAATGATGTGCCAAGAACTGCAGTAGTTAAACAAGTATAGGAAGATCATTCTTAGACAATGGCATCTTTTGAGCACAATTAGCTTTTCTTAGACTATTGCCAGTTTTTCTACTAATCAGTAAGCATTTGCAGAAACTTGCAGTATACTTTTCCACATCATGATCAAATGATTTGTCATATATCACAAAATCACAAGATTCCAGCACTCAGAAATAAATAAGCTAGTTAATGTTAACACTATGTCTAATAATTAATAGGCCCAGTAAATGAAGACGCACACAGAGATGAAGCTGTTGCTGCACCCTGTATCTTATTTTGACTCCAAAGGACAGAAGAATATATCAGCACCTGATATCTTGTAGATATTGGGGGATGATATATATAGGTGACCCATAAACAGTAGGCTTAGATCCAAATTCAAAACTAAAGTGTACAGTTTCACTCTTAGATCGAACAATAAATAAACCAGTCCCATTAAATTCTAAGCACAAATATGTCAGCGATTCACAGTCATTGATTATGACAGAAGTAGATTAGGAAAAGGAGTGCTGTACTGGATTCAAATAGGGATGAGAAAGCAAAGAATTCTTCAAAATCTGATGTGATAACATATACAGAGTGAATCTATCTTTTAATTGCCATCTAATATGAATACAAAAAAAGTCTAGTCATTTGTCTCAGTCACAATACTTTTCATACATTTTGTTAAAAGAATACACAGATGCTACAAGCTTACCTGTATAAACTTGAATACCTTAAGTCATGTGTGTTCTGCTTCTTTTAGTGATATCTGCACACCCCATGACGCATATGCTAATACTGTAATTTGAGTGGACTTTCTCCATAGGTGATAACAACCATAACGTGTTTCAAGTACATCAATGAACATGCTATTAAATAATAAAGAGTTTAAGGAAAAAAAAAAAAAGAAAAAGAAAAAAAAAAAAAAAAGGAATATAGGCTACATCCACTGCTTTTTATAGCTCCCTGATTAAATCAAAGTTGAAAACCCTGAGCATGGATAGAAACAGGAATGCACCTCAAGTTGTAATGTATAAGTTACACCTCCTTGCAGAACTCCACTGAAGAAACCATGCCATTTTATGATGCAATTGAAAATATTAGGTCCTAAAATAGTGCAGGTGGAGTAGGAAATCTAACTATTGCAAATATATGCATGGTACCTATATCAATTAAGAAAACAGGTCACTGAGTGGACAAGGGAAGGAGGAGGGAGAAGGGGAGGGGGAGGGGAAGGACATGCTGGAGAAAAAAAAAAAGAATAGCCAGTTATAGTACATTAGTTAGACAAGAATAATTCAGAAACGATTGGGAGAAGATAATTTATATCCAAGATTTTAAAGACAGGGAAAAAAAAGTATTTCACACAATTGTCTCCAAAAATAAATTTTTCCTGAACCTCAGTCTAATGTGTGTACAGTGCAGCTTGTCAAAAGTGTATATTTTAATATTTTAATATTATACTTTATTTTTAAATATTTTCATATTTAGATTGTTAATATTTTTGTCACATATTTTTTTTATATCAATTTAAAAAAAAAAAAAAAACAATTATCCACTTTCCCCAAAATGTCCTAATTTCAGCCTAGGGAATGAACATCTCTTTGCATGCTAAATTCTAAGCTTTCAGTTGGATCTATCTAAATATATGTTTTGATTATTTCTTTATAGAGATAGTTCAGATTTATTTTGATTATGCATGGTTTTATATATAGATATCTATACCTATAAATAACATAATTTCAGCAGAAAAAGTATATCACTGTAAATATGCATTTTTCAAAAAGGTTGTGCCAGATATTGAAGACTGTCAAGGTATTACACAGCACAGAGAATTGCTAAGCCCTCTGTCCTCTGACCCCTTAGTATCCTATTTGCTTTGCTGAATACACAGTGAAACTGTAATAAAGAGATTCAGTGATTGGATTTTAAATTAACTGACAATTTGAACTTTGAATAATCACAGTTTCTTGACTGTTTGGGGAACGCGACTGCTGGATTTAAAGATGGATAAAGACAAAAACTATTCTCCTCTGACAAACCATTCTTCTAAATAAATCGAGTTGTGTTTTTTTTTTGTTTTGTTTTGTTTTTTGTGTTTGTGGGTTTTTTTCTTCAGCAGAGAAATGATACTTAATCCATCGAGATGTAAAAACACTATAAAAGAGACTCTACAGGAGCACTAAGGTCACCAGGTTAAAGAAAGTGAATGGTATTCCTAATGGAAGATAAACGGTTGCCCTGTGGGGTTTTATCTGTCATACTAATCTCAAACAGCAACTTGTATAAAAGTAAAGTTAAAAAGACTGTTAAAGCAAGCTTCTCCACTGCAGTAAACTAATACCTGTGGCTTACCGCCTCTGCCCTACACATGTGAAATGTTTAAAATGTTTGGCAGGAAGCTTTTTCCCACATTTGGCTAGGCATACTCAGTGAACCCAGTGTGAGATAATCCAAAACAATTCAGGTTCAACAAAGGTTGGGAAAATATTATAGTGGACACAAAGCTTTGATGGAAAGCTTCTTTGATCTTGAGATTATAAAATACACAATTTCTAATCTGACAAATTTTTAGCTGCAAAGCAGAATATCTAAACATTCCTCTTTTGTCATAACAGTTTAATCCCTTAAGAATGTGATTTAAACCATCAGGGAGCAAAGGTTACCACAAGATTTGTATGAAAGAGGAAACCTGCCTCAGACACCTAGATAGAAAAATGTGAAGGCCATTAAATTATATAACTAAACACTCTCTGCAGATTGGCACTGCCAGGTCACCCTCAGTTCAAGCCATGTCATATATCCATTGTTCCAAACACAGTTATTCACTGAATGAATACCAAAGGAGTTATGATTATTTTAAAAATTGGATTTGAGTTTAAAATTATCCACTTTGTCATGCATGAAAAATAGCATCAATACAATAAGAATCTAGATAACAAGAGCTGAAAGTTGTTTTTTTGTTGTTGTTGTTCTGGGTTTCTTTTTGATGGGGAAGGGTTTTGCATTAAAAAAAAAAAAAAAAAAAAAAAAAAAAAGTAGGTCTAATAAAATATATTGCCTCTTCCCAATACCCTTACCCATGTGATCTTACATGGCCTATGGGCCACAATGACAACATCTCTTCTATTAATGTAAAGATAGTGATTTTAAACTTTAAGCCATCCTTAAAATGCATGGACTTCCTGTTAGACACAAAAATTCTTGTAAGGCAATATGATCAGCAAAAGCAAATCCAAAGTTGTGTTATCAATTTGTTACACAAAATGATTCAATACTATAAGTGACATGTATACAGTTATGAGTCAGAGTTCATATTTTTTTCAGTGCTGATAAATTATGAATTACTTTTTAACATTAATTTGAGTACCAAATCTTATAGAGCACTAAATAACTTCTAATGGCTTTAGAAGTCAGATGGATTAAATATAAAATTTTTATATTAAAAAAAAAAAAATGTGTTTTTTCTCACTTAAGTTGAAAGCAGAGTTCATTTTTATTATTATTTCAAAAGCCAAAAAGTAGAAATTTAATTTCATGGTGACTTGATTTCCATGGATTCTGCATACCAGTTAGTCACTAATGTTTGTAAGTTAAATTTCTTTATCCAAAATCCATTCCTTTTTTAGACTTCTAAACAAATTGTTCCCTACCCTACAATCATCCAAGACAAAGAAAAAAAAAATGGGTGCATAGGACAAAGTTTGAAATAATGACTAGAATAGAGTTTTTATACAAACGAATATAAATAATGATTATTAACATGTGAAATATCAAATCAGAAAGCATAACCTAGTACAATGTCATATTACAAAATCATTTATCTTTGTGGTACAATTTTTTAAAAGCTGAGCTCTGGTTTTACGATTTGAAAGAACTAAATAGGAATAGGAAAAAAGCATCCATAAACATTAATCTCAATTAATATTTAATTGAGAAACATCATGTCAGAAACAGTAGAAATATGAACTCTTGCCACAGTGTTAATTTTTATGTTTCTTGGCACTATATCAATAGAAAAAAAAATCTTCATTTTTTTCTTATGAGAATGTGTAATGACCTTTCTTAATCACCCTAAAATTTTCACAAATTTTGGTCTGCCCATATCTTAAATGTGGCGAAAAATGACTAATATATTAAAGCTCCTAAGTATGTTGGAAAGTATGTTGGAAAGTATGGTAGAATATTTAATTGCACAAATCTTGCTGATTTGTGAAGTATTTATTTGCTTAGAAATATCAGTAAACAAAATATTCATACTCAAAATCATACAGAATAAGAACATCCTTTATAGATCTCAGGGTGGCACACTCACTAATCATTCCTGAATCACATCTAATTATCTCTACACGCCCTCCAAACACAAGATGTGGTCTCTGACCCAGCACAGGGTGGCAAGGCTCTTAATCACAAAGGGGTGGACTAAAGATTGGCTCTTCTTAGGCTTTCTAGAATTTGCAGAATGTGACTGCCTGCCTCCTTATGAACTTGAGCACAGGTTAAATACAGGGATTATCAGATCTTCACCAAATGATTTCCCTAGGTTACTTTCTGTTTCTTCACAGTGTACAGTGTGGAAAATTAAAATACATAGACTTCCATATAAACCTAGGATAGTGTCATAAAAAATACAATTCATTTCAGAGGGCAGCGCATTGACCATTAAGTCCTCCCTTTCCATTTTCTATGATTCTGAAATGATATCTATATTTCAACATTCTTGTTCTTAGGCGAAGAATTTCAGAGTAGCATTTGTGTATTGATACAACACAGTAAAAATGCCATAACATTAAAAAATACTTTCAGTGCATTTCCTTCAATAAACCTGAGATATAGCTCAATGTAACTGACAGAATGAATGTTTTCTTCTAAAAATCAGAATACATTTTTACACAACATGTGCATAACATTTACAACTTTATTTTAGGCACACACACAAAATTGTTTTGCAGAGTTTTCATAATTTTCATAGTGCTTTCATTAAATAAAATATTATTCATATCTATCAGGATAAAAGTATGCATACTGGTGAACACTTGCTTAAGGGAAACAGGGAACTGAGAGAACACTCACGCTGAAACAACCTCCATACACACATGTGACTGACCCAGAAACAATTCAGTTGTTGCCAGTACAGCTGTCTTTGAAGTCAAGCTGTCTGAAATAACCACACTCTCCTGTCATCAGGGTATTGCAATACACACACTGTCATCAGGGTATTGCAATTAATTTGTCACAGTTTCAAAGCAGTTATTTTATTTTTTTTTAAATGATTCTTCTCTATTTCTCAGTTCTTTATGCTATCTTTTTAACATGGTGCCTCGAATGGTCATTACTTCCCTGTGAGAAACTTCTGTTCTGTGAATCTTCTTTCAAACTTGCCTTTGTCATCTGCAATTCCTATTGTCGTTCTGCACACATGGATGCATTTTATCATCCAACTTTTGTCTTTGCTTAGGACAAAACAATAAAATAAAACAAAAACTCACATTTGTCCTATCTGCTGTCTCAGTCTTTTGAAACATCCCTTAAGACACCATATTTCTGCTTGTGTTTTGTTGATATCATCAGATCAGTTTTGGTTGAATTTCTGCTAAATAACTCCATGCAAGTGTATTTTTTTTTTCATAAAAATACACTTCTTGCAGAACATGGCTTTTTATTTTCAAACTCTATTACTCTCCTCATTTAAGAACTTGTCATACTCCTAAAGCACATAATGATCTTTAATAACCACCTTTCACAAATTTTAAATTTATTAAAATAATTTTTTCACAAATAACCACTCCATCACAAATTTTTCTTGTTTGTTGATCTTCTTTGTAGCTATAAATAATAAGATGGATTTAGCTTTACTTTTACTTTACTACTCTTGTACATTTTGTCTTAATTTCCTTTCAGTTTTCCAGTTTCATTATTTATAATTTCCTCAATTTGTTATCCCATTTAGGTGTTGACTTTTGAACCCAGACTAGTTCATAGCAGCATGTGAAAATAACCTTCCACATTCCCTTTCTAACCCATATCTTTAAAGTACTAATAGTCTTCTCTAGATGTTGAGTACTCTAGAAAGCTTCTGCTTTTCTGCCTCATTACATACCACTTAGTTCACTGCCCCTAATTTGCTCCACCAGTTTATATCCTTGCAGCTGGACTAAACTCAAAAGTTTTAGACATCTTATTTAGGTAGTATTTCCTACACTGTAGTATTTTGGCTCCTTAGAAGAGTAACAAGGATTGACAGATATGATACAGCATCTCTGAAAGACCTATTGCAGAGAAAACTCCTTGGAGTACTAAACTGGCACCACACACCTGTGTTTAGATACCTGAGTTGTTCTCTCTGTGTTCAGTCTAAGTTTGTTGTCTATGTTCCCTGTGTAGTCTAGAATAAGTGTTTAAAATAAGTGGAGTGAATTGTCTTCCAGAGATGCATATTTCTGTCCATTGAATAGAGAGAAATTTACACATTTCACTACCAGAGAAGTCAAATTAGTGGGGAGCAACTTGTCCTCAGTGATATATTCTTAAAACCATGGGAACTGTGGGTATTACTTTCTTCTCTGTGTTTCCATTATACCTGAAATTGCCCCTAATCATTGTTATTTCACTTCCTCTTTAAATTTAATCTGAAAACCTTAATATTCTCTCTATTTCATATCTAGCTGTTATAAGTATGGCAAATATCAAAGAAAAGAGTTGTGGTTTCAGTAGCACTCATGGAATATATACTCCTGGTTTCCTTGTTTCAAGTCTGTGTCAGAATTAGGAGTGAACTTTAACACTGGCAATATAGTAGACAGAACAAAGATGAGAATCTTCTAGAAAAAAAAAAAAATTATCAAAAGAAAGTCATTTGGCATAAGTAGACAGCATTGAACTATTTTTATTTTTTTTCCCAAGATAGATGTTAAATGAAGTCAACAACATTAGTCAGAGGTCAAGAGAGCCTGAATTTCAATTTGATGAGGATGACATTCAATAATCCGAAAGACCAATATTACAGACCTTTGACTGTACTTTCACAGGAAGAATTAGTAGCACAAAAACATCATACTTTCCCATTGACTTCAAATGGAAATAGAGGTTACTGCACCTCAAGTACTGAGCACCTTTCACTACCAGGACTTCATTTAACAAAGAAAATGCAACTGAAGTTAAAGAGCTGGAGAGACAGTTAAGCAAAATGGTCCAGATCGTTTCTGCTAAACATTACTTCTATGGAGACCAAGACTTTCAGGAATCTCTGAAATGTGGCTTTCTTTATGTATTTATTTTATGATTAAATTACATCATTATCTTAATTTAATGATTTAAGTATAGCATAAAATTCCTGGAGTATGAGAACAATGTTTATTATTTCATCTCTTGTGAGGACTTCAGACTCTCTCAAGATGACTAGAGCAGCATGTACAGCAGAGCAAAGCTCATTTTGGGGATGTCAGGAACTAAATAGCTCTTTGTTGGGCTATTTAATAAATAAAGAGGGATTATAATAATGATTATTGTGGCATGGAGGACAAGAGCATTCTAGGCTATCCAGCTGCAACTTGTATATTCTCTACCAGCTTTATTTTTAACACACAAATGCTACTTTGGCTGGAATGCACATGCAGATTAGGCCCAAAGCAAAACCTTTTTTGGACATAAATGTCCTTCACACTTGTTTTCCTTCTTTGCAGATGATGGCATCAGTGAAGCTTGCCAGAGAAAGTCATAACAATAATACTGACTACAGTAAAACAAATTGTGCTACATGAAAAATAAAATAAAATTAAAATAAAATAATAAAATAAAATAAAATAAAATAAAATAAAATAAAATAAAATAAAATAAAATAAAATAAAATAAAATAAAATAAAATAAAATAAAAGTGTAGGGATGTAAGTCATCAGTTACAGAGTTAAGCAATAGGAAAATAAGCAGAAAAATACACCTGAGTAAGACAGAATCTCCATCTGCAAGTGAAGAACAAAGGAATTATTTGGCAAGACCGGGAAGCTGTGAGAATAAAATTAGCAGGAAACAGACTACACAGAACCATGTAAAAGATCTAATGTCATAAAACAGGGAAATAATTAAATATGTCCAAGTAAGCATTGCTCACAAAGAAAAAGACAAAAACTCAACACTAAAGCAGGCAAATCTGCAGCATGGAGATGAAAATTATATGAAAATCAAAGCAGTCAAAATATATCATGGTCAGAACCACAAAGTGAAAGGGAAAGTGTACAAAAAGATCTGTTCAGTATCTGTATGTTTCTTTGATATGGGTATACAAAGAAGCTTAACAAAGGTTCATCCTCTTGTGAATTCAAGTTCCTGAAGCTTTACTCTTACCATGATAAAAGCATTAATGGAGTATAGATTCATCTTTGAGCAACCTGAACCATTCTATGATTCTACTTCTGGAAACTGCTAATATGGGCTTCACTGAAAAAAAAAAAAAAAAAAAAAAAAAAAAAAAAAAAAAGATAAATAAATAAATAAATCTGGAAAATCCATCCACAAGTTTAAAAACAAAACAAAATTATGAAGGTTTATGTAAAAAGTCCTATCCCAAAATTAAGAGAGGCTTGTCTAAGTCAGAATAAACCCTTACATGTCCAAGGGTGATGGAAAAAAATTGTGACTTCTGCTCTAAGTGCCCACTCCAAGGCACAGTGATGTTAAATCTCAAAGCATGAAATGTGGAACATTTCTCTAAGGCAACATGAAGTATGTGATAGCTGGAGAAGTATATGACCATTGGTAGAACACAACTTATTTTTAAATATTTTAATTAAAATTGTTTGTTTTTTTCACTAAATTCTAGAGTTCCAAATTCCCAGTAAATTTGTTTTCAACAATGCTTCTATTCTCCAAGTAGCATTCTTTCAATTGTTTTCCACCAAGTATTTTCTTGTATTTATAGCTTCTTGCTAAAAGTGAGCTGCTTTTTGTAGCTTCTCATATAAGTGATTCTGCTAGTTGGCAAGGAACCTAAGACTTAAACATTGTATTTCAACATACAGGTTCATTCCAGGAATCCTGTCTTTGTCTCTGATCCAGAGATTCACTGATCCAGAGATTTTAAATTGCGTTTTAAAAGTAATTTAATGAACCAATAATGTTTTATTTCAGCTTGATATGTGTTTGGTTGGTTTACTTGGGATACAGTTACCAAACATGACTCACCCCAGGATGATTATGTTTCAGTTTCAGCCAGGTGCAGCTAGGACTTGGCAACAGTCATCACGAAGATGGTGTCTGTGTGAATTCTGCACTTGCTGACCTTCACGATGTGGGTGTTTGGAATGACTCTTTGTTGGCACAAATACAGATTCTCTCATACAACCATCTGTTCCTTGTGAAGAGGAGTTTTCAACAGGTACCTGGGATGTTTCATCTACAGCATTCAATTTTCAGCAAATCTCCCATATTTATGATGGGAAAAGTAATGTATACACTTCCCTGAAGAAAGTAAGGACACTAGAAGTATTTAGAGACAAAGTTCTTAATCACTTTAAATGCAAGGGTAATTCATGGAGCTCCTCTTCATGACACCCCAAACCAATCCCAAGTTTGAAGATCTAAAGACTACTTCAGTCCCAAGGTCCTCAACCATTCTTCTATCATATAGCTCCATTTTCACAGATCTATTTGTTCTCCTGTATCTCATCATTCCTCTTGCATACCTACACTGCCTGTACCAGGAGAATGACTAGCAATTAGTATGTTGATGGGAAAGAGTATCTTCCAAGATAGGCATAACACAATGTGCCTAATAAGAGACCTGATTAGCCTCTTTGTTGCCCTTATCTAAGGAACTACAAGTCCCACTTATTGAACTAAGTATTTTTCTCTTTTTCTTAATCTGACCTACATCACACAGCTAGCTAATGCTGGAAGAGGGTTTTTAACTTTTCCATTTAACTACTAAACCCAGAAACTACTTCCTAACAACAGCCTTCAAGTACTCCTGTTCCACTGAATCAAATGCCAGCATCTGTGCAGCATCTGTTTTAAGGCAGATATGTCAGTATGAGATGTTATTTTTACTTGCTATATGCCAGTTAGTTTTCTTGAGGTGATTACTGATTTTACATACTCTTTGGAGACTTCTTTCTCTTCAGAAATTCCAGCAAAAAGTTTATCTACCACTGAACTAAAGGAAGAAAGTAATTTTCTGTGTATAGGACAAAGTTTTTGTAATTGTAAGCTAAAAAATATATGAACAAAAAATATAGCTCTAATTTGAATATTGGGAGTGAAGAGTTCTTTTTGCAATAATAGACATACTAAGTTATTATGAAAGGTACATTACTGTATAGAAAATAAACAGAAATACGGATGGTGAAAGTTATAGACTATTAGACAATGATTCCGAAACCAATATTGTCATTTATGTAGCATACTGGATACTTTGCAGTCAGATTCTGTGACTACAACCATTTCATTTCTGATGCTTCTGACACATCTTTTATTTTATGAATGTATCATTTAGAGATAAAGATGTCTTTCATTTTAATGTTTCCCGAAATTCCAATGTTAACACATGCATTGGCAGGGGAGTGGTAGGAAGTATGCTGTCTTACAGACAATGTATTATCCAAATCAGTTCAGTGGTTGTCCTGGTTTTGGCTAGGATAATTTTCCTCCTAGTAGCAAGTAGGGTGCTGTGTTTTGGATTTAGGATGAGAATAATGTTGATACCACACTGATGTTTTAATTGTTGCAGAGCAGTGTTTACACTAAGTGCTTACACTAAGCCAAGGACTTTTCAGCTTCTCACACTGTCCTGCCAGAGGGCAGGATGGAGTGCAGCAGGAGATGGGAGGGGACAGACCCACTCAAGCTGGCCAAAGGGATATTCCATACCATATGGCATCATGCTGAACAATTAATATGGGGCTGCAGTGGGGGGACCAGCTGCTTGGGGATAGGTCATTGGTCAAAGGGTGGTGAGCAATTGCATTGTGCATCACATGTTTTGTACACATTATTACTAGTAGTACTATTATCATTATTATTATTATTTTCCTTTCATTTCTGTCCTAATAATCAGTCTCTATCTCAACCCACAGGCTTTCGTTTCTTTCTAATTTTCTTCTCCATCCCAGAGAGGGAGGGAAGAGAGTGAACGAACAGCTGTGTGGTGCTTAGCTGCCATCCAGGTTAAACCACAACAGTGGTTCACATGGAAATATCTTTAACATTTATTTCAGAGTATCTTATGTCATATTTTAAATTGTGTTTCAGGATTTCTGCCCTCCCATCTGTGATACACAGATACAAAGACATACAATCTTAGGGTTCAAGCCAAAGTAACCACCAATGACAGGTTCTGCAGTTGTCAGGACATCTGCAGGTGTTTAGTACCCTGCAGAAGCACTGTATCACAGCTACCTGGTACAGAGCCTCTGTGTCCTACTTCTTCATCTCATATTTATTTCTTATTCATATCCTAATATGAACTAAAGCTTGTATATAGTTTTTCATGTATTCATTTCTCATCTAATCTTCATAAGAGTGTAAAATCTCGTAATGTATTATTTTTAGAGACAGCTGGCATATAGAATGATAAGCAACACAGGAGTCCAAATCGTGGAATTCACTCCAAGCAGTCTATGGGTTTTTACAGAGATAGCAGTTCTCACTGCTTCTTCTCCTAAACGGATCCAGTTTCAAAACTTTGGGAAACACAGTATTTTGGTCAAATTATCAAACTGTTATTCATTCTGAGAAGTATATGACTCACCCAGACTTTCAAATTTTCTTATGTTATTTAACTGCTTGAGATAAACAAGAGTTTTAGAGCCACAAAGGTGGAGAATAAAAATCAGAATGAATTGCAGACTTGAATAACTAATTATGTACATGCTCCTTATGTCTATAGCACTTCATTCTGAGTACATCAGCTGGGATAAAAATGTGTTAACAATATCTGGTGCAAACTGATGCTTCATCAAAATTCCATAAGGGCTGGAATGTATTCTGCAACCCATACTCTACCAACTTAGAAAGCTGGGCGCTCACTGATATGCTCCTCTTGAAAGCTTCAGATTTTTGCAGACGTCAGCCTAAGCTGTTCTTTTTTCAGATATTAAAAGAAAGGCCAGGTCTTGCTTGTTTATATTGGAGCTTATTTCTTTTAGTGTTTAACAGTGTCTCCTAATAAGGAGAGGAGAAGGGAAGGGAGGGGTGGGGAGGGGAGGGGAGGGGAGGGGAGCAGAAAAAAGAAAGAGAAAAAAAGAGAAAGGAAAAAGGAAAAATATTCCAAGCAAGACCAAAGGATTTCTAGACAATGGTGTGCAAAACACAGAAAATAAAAACAGGCTAAACATACTGAGATCTGGAAATATTTATATTTATATATATACATATATATAAAAGAACTCTAGCATTTATCATTTTATTTGGTATAGTACTGCTAGTTTTGAGATCTAATATTTTTAGCAGAAGTCACCATAAAACACAAAATTCCAACCTAGATGGAAAGTTTCCTATATCAAGGAGATCTTAAGTAGAGGAATAACACTGGGGAGGTTTCTGGTATAGATTTTATTTTATCCCAACTGAACAATAAACCTACAACTACATGCTAAACAAACTATTACTGTGAGCCTGATCTGTACATGACAAACACTTCAGAATAAAAAACAATAATTCAGGTAATGGCTAACTGCAACAAAAATGCATATTTTGATTTTCACAATACAAAGATGAATTTGTAACATAAAGACAATGAAGTACAAAAGAAAGAAAAAAAAAAAAAGAAAGAAAACATGGTTAGAGTAATTCTGTTAATCTTGAAAACTACACTGAAGATGCTGTAGTTTGGACACCTAACTTTTTTTCTGTCTTATTGACTTTGTTGAATCTGTGCAGCTTGCTTGTGCACGCAACCAAATGTGTATGCCAACAGAAATGCAGACAGTACAGGTGTCACTACCTAGCAATTTGTCAAGATGCAGCAAGGAACAAATCTAGGTCATTTGGATAATTCTCATTTGAATAATCATCATCATTGAAGTCAACTCAGTCTGTTGCCTTAAGGCATCTGAGCAATTTCATCCCCTAACCTCTGTTCTGTAAAGTACAGAAAAATATTGTGTGAACTTAATAGAACTCATAGATAAAAAAAAAAAAAAAAAAAAAAAAAAAAAAAAAGGAAAAAGGAAAAGGGAGGGGAAGGGGGAAAGAAGAAGAAGGGGGAAAGAAGAAGAAGGGGGAAAGGGCACCTGAGCACACTGCCTGTTCATATTCAAGCAAGCTTCAAACAACACCCCCAGATCCTTTGTCCTCTACACATCCACTTTCCCCCAACCCTGTAGCGTTGCATGGAGTTGCTGTGGCCAAAGTGCAGGACCTGGCACTTAGCTATGTCGAACCTCATACTATTGACCTCTCCCCATCGACCCATCCTGTCCAGGTCACTCTGCAGGGCCTTCCTACCCTCCAGCAGATTGACACTTCCCCCCAACTTGGTGTCATCTGCAAATTTACTGAGGGTGCACATAATTCCCTCATCCAAAACATCAGTAAAGATATTAAAGAGGATGGGCCTCAACACTGAATATTAATTTCTAATATTAAAATATTGAAAGAGAGGATGAAGGGAAAGAAAGGAAAAAAAGATCAACAGAAGAAGAAGGAGGAATACGATCAGAAAAATAAATGGATTCCTCAGAGATGCTTAACAGCATCTCTGAGCAGGAGACAATTACCAGTAGATAAAATAAGCAAACGGGATGCCAAGACAGAAAGTAATGATAGAGCACCAAGAAACTTTGTCAATATATTTGTAAATCTATAGAAGGTTCCAGGAGGAAAAAAAAAATTATCCAG
Source organism: Aythya marila (assembly GCF_965140915.1). Classification (NCBI taxonomy): domain Eukaryota; kingdom Metazoa; phylum Chordata; class Aves; order Anseriformes; family Anatidae; genus Aythya; species Aythya marila. The sequence continues at coordinate 59,443,647 of NC_139042.1, read as the reverse complement.
CTTTCTATATCTTGAGATTGTAACCTTCTCATAACATAATTTTTCACATTACTTGACAGAAAAGGAATGCAACCATTCATAAAGGTTTCTAAACAAAGAATTAACTGAATTTATTTTGTTTTAAAATAAAAAATATTTTGTCAATTTGATTTCTTTCTCAAGTGGTCAATTAATATGAATAATGGCACATAAGGCAGCCTGAAACCAGCAAGTCTTTTCTGTGTTTTACAGTGAGAACTTAGAAAACAATGTATTCTTCAGGCTGACCAGAGCCTATCTGAACAGCTGGCTTTTAATTTAGGGAAACCTAAGTATTGTGGTGTTCCCATTATGGGAGTCATATATTAGATAAAACAATAGTCTAACTTCTAAAGAAGCAGAAAGGAGAAAATGGAAAGATGTACTCGGTTTGATTTTGGCTGCAGGGAATAATTAGCTAATGCAAGAGTTTAGTTAACTTTATTTTAGAAAGTATTTGTATTGAGCAGTCAAGAGATCTGTTACTGATTTTTTTTTTTATTTATCTGACTTGTATGAAATAACATTTGTTGCTCTGAAACTGCTATTTCAGGTATCTTGTCAGGGAACTGAAAGCACCATACTTTTCACAGAGTCACAGCAAAACTGAAGTGGAAAACCACCTCTGGAGATCTAGTCTAACCCACCTGCTCATAGTTGCTCAAGGCCATGCCCAATCATGTTTCAAATGTCTCCATGGATGGAGATTCCACAATCTCTCTGGGCAACCCTTGCCACCTTGCCACCTTTGTGGTTAAAAAACAAACTAACAAATTAAAAATAAAAATAAATAAATAAATAAAGTGTTTTCCTATTTTAAATCAAGTTTCTTGTGGGCCAGTGTACACCATGTGCTTACAGTACTCCTCACCAAAACCTGAGAAACCTAAGAAAGCGTCAGAACAACTTCAGCATATTAAGCAAAGCTTAGGGTACTCAAGGTGGGCTACCAATGGCATATTTGCCAGTGTCTGAGTTAGACTCAGCACACTTGGGAAGTGGCAAAGCCTTCAGAGTCAGTACGACCTTTTAAGGTCAAGAACTGAAACAAGCTAAAATCTGATTCAGTCATCCTTGAATTAAAATAAAAAACAAGAAACCATGAGCAATGTGTTGTGAGGTACAGCAGTAACTAAATACCTCATTATCTACCCAGGACCAAGGGAAGAGGACAGGCTCTCAAGTATTGTGCAGCACATCCGGGAGGGTGAGGAGGTGGCACAGAAGAGGAGAGTTGAGGGTGAGCTGTAGAAGGGAATGAAGAGGGAATGCAACAGGAAAGGGTGATGACATCATTTAATAGATTTGATTTATGAATCACTGACTTTGTGAAGTTAATTCCATATTCACCTTTCTCTCCACTCCTCCCCCACTCCAATAAAGTTGTCTGTTCTAAACCTCTGAACTCTTTTTTTGTTAGTAGGAAAGTATTGCTCATGAGGAAGACAATGTTCATTTAACTTCACAGCTTTCCCAGGAGACTCTTGCACATATTATTTAAGTAGTTTTCAAAGGAGCGTAAGTATACTGGCCCTCTTTACTACCCACAGCACCTCTACCTAGACAACTTAATACATCAGTCAACATTTACAAGTCATCATTTAATCAACAGTGAAGAAAGATAAATTGAAATGAAATACCCTAACTTAAGAATTTCATTAGCTTTGCTATAATACAAATAGCGACACACATTGTCATTGGAGACTGGTAATAAATGTGTTAAACACAAGAAAAGACAGCGATACAATTGTGAAAGCAAACACATAGGTAAAAATTTCTGAAAGGTTGTATGTGAGAGTGTGCAGCAGGAGCAGACATGATTTGACTAACGTGTGCTACTGTAGGTGTAAGGAAGGAAGTCTCTAAATGGTGGCTTAACATGATTCTCTGCAACCACATTACAAACAATACAGGAGTAGCTTGTCCCTCCCAGCCTCTATGAGAATCAATCTGAGGAAGCCTGATGCTATAGAGATGTTTCCTGTATATTGTGTGGGAAATTCAACTAAGTGCAAACTACCAGCAACAATGAGACAATAAATTATAATAAACAGGAAAAATAGCATTGGCTCCTGAAATCAATGGCTGGAGCACATGAAACATTCACAGCATTGATAAATGAATAAATATAACAAAAAGCATTGGGTTTTGAAAGAATGGGCAGTTTTATCTGCACTGAAAGGCTCCTTTTCTGTTAACTAGGTACATGTAAAAAATAAACACTGTTGAAGGACTTTGGCTGAGATTTTGAATGCTGGAGAGGTGATTTAGAAAGCTGCACAAAACTCTGGAGTTATTCCTTTGCTTGGCCTTGAAAACTGCAACACAGTCTGAACAAACAGCCACCTTCTGGCAACCCCAATGCATCATCTATTCATGTCTGCTATTCAGCCTGTGCTAAACATCTGAAACATGAGCATACCTCCTTTCAGAAAAAATTAAAAATATAACAAAAACAGAGGCAACATGCTTGGAAGCAACCTGCTGTCCAGTGAAGAAGACCTGGAATACTCACAAAATTAAGTACTGTTAATCTTGTGTGTTTATGCTATCTAATTAAATTCAAAGGAACGAGCATTTTGAGTTGAAATAAGTGGGACTAAAAGGTCTTCTCAAAGAAGACACTAAAACACCTTGCAAGTTGTTTTTTTTTGTGTTTTTTTTTTTTTTTTTTTGTCTCCCTTTGATATCCAGGCTCCAAAAAGAGCTTATGAAAATGTTATGAAAATGCAAGTCCAGCATTTTCATAACATTTTCATAACATTTCCAGCTAGGGAACACCTATCTGGAATAGAGCAGCAGAATTTAGCAATTCTACTCTTCAGCAATGCAAGATCCAAGGATCCGACCATAGATTTTTAAAGGGAGCAAAAAATTATTCTTTCAGTATAAATTAAAAACAAAATAAAAAATAAAAATAATAAAGCAGGAACCTACAAACACACTCCTGTTGTTCTTGAGTTAGTTCATTTTAACTATTTTTGGTTGAATTACACAATAGAAGACCAGGAGTAATGAGGTACATAGAATACATATTTTGCAATATGAACTTGATTGTTTGTTTTCTAGAGTTCCAGAATAAAATGTTGAAGAGAATACAAGAAAAAGTGTTAGGCTCAGGTCTTAGTATAGTAGTTGAGGCTCTACCTTTTACAGTATATAATGAAGAATTATTTTCATTTATTCTAGGTAGGAAAACTTTCAGAGTTAATGGAAACTGGCTAATTAACCCATAGAAAGTAATGTTATGTGGCAATTACGGGGCTGCAGAGTAGATTCTTGTGAAAAAGCACTCCAGGATTCAACACTGTGGCCATTTTAATTAATGACTAGAAGGGGAAATTCTCATTATGTCAAGGAAAATAAAAAATTATAAGAAAACGTGGCAAGAAATAATGTAAGAGGATGGATAAAGATTGGTTTCACAGAAAGAGGCAGCCTTCAATACGAGGGGAAAGTAATTGCATGGTTCTTGTCACTGCAAAGAAACTCTTCAATCTAGAAACTTATTTGAAATGTTATGTTCAGATCTGGGTATCTCATCACTGATACCTGCAGAGTATTCTAAAAGAAGTATTAAAAAAGTTAAGAACATGCAAAGAATTAATAAAAAAATAGCAGATAGTAAAGCATGTCTAAGCTTGGCAAAGGCAGTAGAGCACAATAGCAACCCCTAAATATTTGAACAACAAAGAAAGAGAAAACTTAGCAACAAGGGGAATAACCAGATAAACTACAAGATACTGAAGTGTCCTTTTAGAAAGTTCTATTAATGTCTGGACAAGAAATGATAGAAATCCTGTCAGCAAGCACATTCAAAGTTAGAATAGACAAAATGATAGTAACTATATAATAGTCATTTTGTAACCACAGCTTGATCATCTAGATGTGTTAGTATTTCTATCTCTCTCAATGCAGCTAAACATCAGAATAAATAATATACATCACTTATCTTTTACCTTATGAAAAGTAAAGAAATTAACTTAATAAAATGTTTCTGAGATTTCTTTCTTTTAGCATAAACAATTTCCACTACCTATAAAAATCTGTTATGGAAGGGGCATGTTAATAGTCCAACAACCATTCTGAAAATCTTCTGAGTTGCATAACACGTTAATATTAATCATTATCATAAGCAGTTCATATGTCTATATGCTTCCTATTTTAAATTATACTACACAAAAACAATACCGTACATTTGCATTACCAAATACAAGCGTATCACTGTGGCTATGAGAGAGAGCAGTAGAGGGCAGCATAGACTAGGAATAACTCCAGAACGAAACGGTCCAGAAAATAAATAAATTAATTAATTAATAATAATAATAAATAAATAAATAAATAATCATGATTCTATAAGAGGTGGAGAGATAAATTTTTAAGACTCAATGCATGCTGATTTTTCTTTCTTGGGATGCTCAGTAAATTTGAAACCACAGGAAGCTGTTACCAGCCCTTTGTCAAAGCATCTAAGCATCTCCCTATGCCTCTATCATGGTCATCTTGTGCTAGTTTTTTATTTAATTATTTATTTTCAAGATGACCTCACCTCACATTGCAGCTTATGTTTACACTTTGAGGATTGCAGCACATACTTTATAGCTTCTCAATTCAACTTCCGTTCTATCCCCCTTACCCTCTTCCTGATATTAAGCTTTAGTTAACTGTATCTTAGGCAGGATTGACTGGGGTAAAATATGAAATGTAAAAAAAAAAAAGAAGACGGTCTAGAGCAGTTGTAATTGTTTTATGTCATCCTGCCTTCTGTTCCTTCAAGTCTTTTCACAGACTGAAGACACAGAAGCTGGAAAATTTCCTCCCTTGGAACTGGATTAAAACCTTATTTCAGTGGCTGTATCCTTCTGCCATCTCATTTTGTATATATTTCCTTTGACTGTCTGGGCCTGATTTCTGCCTACCTTTTGTTTTATCATCTGTAATGCTTTTGGCTCAGAACACAGTCTGTGTCCTATGGCCTTCAACTCTTTTCTTCCCACTCCATCTGGCTGGTAATCAGTCATTTGCAGCTTTCCATTTATAATATTTTTCTTTGCCTCCTAAAATCTAAGTTTAAAAAAAAAAAAAAAAAAAAAAGGATTTAAGACAGCACTTTTTTAAAACTAAACTTTGGAGCCCTGTATCTTAAACACCATTATTCTATTGTTGTGTTATGTTCTACACACATACATGCACAAACATACTCTGAAAGTGCTTAACATAAAGATTTCCAAGCATTACAATATGAAAGTGATCTCAAATTGACCACTTATTTTCTGTGAATTTAGTTATTCTCAGAAGCCATGGAAACAGGCAGAAAAAATATATATATTATTTTCAGTAATACCTAAACTAGAAGGCTTTGGCATGAACCAGAACCACATTTCAAAACACAGTGCAAAGAATACCATCTCTTTTCCAAACAAACAAGACAAAACAAAACAAAACAAACAATTTAAAAAAAAAAATCATGGAAATGTAATATGAGGCACTATGTGATTTATTAGGTATATTTATTTTTGTAAGGCATGGACAGCTACACACACTCTTCCACCCACTTTCCTCTTACAGCACTGCTCTGCAGTGACCCAAATTCTCTTGTGGAACATTTAGTTAATCTGTAGAACCTTGTTAAATAATAAATGCGCAGCACTGACAATTAAAAGTTTGCTTAAAAGACTACGGATCAGTTTTTGTGAAGTGTTCACAACTAGCAAAAATCTGTTGATCCAAGTAATATCGGAGCCACTGGTTTTCAGAGTAAAAGTCCATATTGAAGAAATGTAGAGTTCATGTGGAGAGATGCCAGGGACAGTGTACATAGTCACCATGGGTATGAAGATGTTCCTCAAACAAGATGGTAAACCTGCTATGGTATGGTGCTCCATTTACACCAGGAGTGAGCTAGCCTCCCTCCACCCTTCAGACCTCAAGGAATTGCCTCAAGCACAGCACAGCTGCCCATTTCAGCCACTGCCTGTGAGTAAAGCTAGATCTAGACTATCTACCCAGTCACTACCTGAAGAAAAGAGGAGTTCTGTTCATCCTGTGGGTGTTTGAGCAGATGATGTGGAGACCTTCATAATACTTTCAAAAATTTTTGTTTGAGCTAGTATTTAGCTAAAGAAAGGGTTGAGGATTACAGACACTTCCTTCCCCTTCTTCTCCAAAATATGCCTTTCTCTGAGTTTTAATGATTACTAATTTTTTTTTCTGATGGTTGTTTACCATTAAGGGTCAGGATCCTGTGGACACTATCTAGATGTTACAGATCTTAGGATCCTGAACTTGGGATCACAAGGAAAAGAGTCTGAGGATTCAGAAGAGAATGATTCAGAGTAGGAAATACCCATTCTCTATCACTGCTTTAGAGGAATGAACACTCGGCTGGAAATTTAAGCCAGGTGTCCTTTTCCTTTAGATAACATCAGCTGTTCAAAATGGCCTTGAATCTTTGCCAAAGCTGAGACACTCTCATGAAAATGAGACTGCAAAGTCTGGAAAGAGGAAAAGTTAAAACCCAAGGAAGATAAAAGACCCCTAAGAGGCTCCACTTCCAGCTGAAATTATTCAACTTACATACCATCCTTTCAGCATTACACTTAAGAAAATTAGCACCATCCTGACAATGGAAAAACAATCATACAGCACTGGTAGATGCATTACAAGGTCTTCAAGGAGTGATAAATACAGACAAGAGCTATTTGTCTGACAGTTTGTACTGCGAACACAAGTAATTCCAACCAAGATACATAAAACAAAGTAATACTACAGATCCCAGAAGATGTCCCTGAGGGACAACAGGTGACACCAAAGACACAGGAGATCAAAGCAAAAAAATTTTACAAGGTAAGAAGAAGAGTACAGTTATAGCTGATGGTCAAAAGTGTCAAATACCACATGGAAGTTCAAAAGTAGCAGGGAAATGTAGTAATAACCCTGCTACAAACAACTCCATATACATGTTATCTGGATAGCCTTCAGAGAAAATGAAAAATAAAACTCCAAAGGATATCTATAGCTTATCTGCAGAGCTGTTTGCACTAACCTTTGACTGAAATGACAGTGTAAAGGATAAATTCTTGCTTTTTAACTGACAATACTTTTGCTGACAGAATTCCGTCCTAATGCAGCCATTTGTCTTAAAATATAAATATATATATATATTTACTGTATCAGAGTAAGAAAAGTAAGAAAAGTTGAAATAAATAAGTAAATAAATAGATAAATAGATAGATAAATAATCAATCTGCAAAAGAAACCATGGAATGGACAAAACAAGACAAGATATTTGATGCAATCAAACCATACCATTATTTTGCAGGTTACCCCTCCACTTTCTCTATACTTTATCTGTGCACTGTCTACTCAGCTTATAAAATCTTTTTCAGAGGAAATTTGTTTTCATACTTGTCAAAAATGTTGGTACTTATTCTGGACTGAGTGTAGTAGGCAAGCATTAATTTTATGAAGGTGCATGAAAATATCTGAAATTTTTAAACTAGCTCTCATATACAAAAATATTTCAGATAAATCAGTTTGTAAAATTCAAATTTAAATGCTGCATAATAAGAAATCCAAACCTTATTAAGAAATCCAAATATGGTGAGCAGTAATGAAAATGGTAGTTCTGAAGCATACCTGCAAAATCTTCAACTCACAGTTAACCCCTGTTTACAGAGGCTGCAAATACATTATAATTAAAGTGATTGTTCTTGTTTCACTGAACTCTTGGGATTTCAAATTTGCCCAGCAGTGGAATGATATAGGGCCTTCTAGGCAACCACATATCAGACAGACTTGCAAAAATAGCTGATCACTGAACAAACAGACTCATCACATGTTAGGACAGAGAGAGAGCCTGAATCTGCAGCCCACGACTTAAGGATGCTTTTCCTGGATGTGGGAGGACCAGATTTAAGTCTCTTGTAGAGAGCAGAGATATGACTCCGAATCTCTCACTTCTTGATGGTAGCAGTGTCATTCCAACAAACAATCAGCCCAGAATATAGGAAATCCTTGTCATTGAAATTCTGGAGAGGAAGGTGGGAAGTATTTTTACCAGACAGTTTTCTCTTTGGTAATCTAGCATTTTTAGATGAGAAAATGACCAGTTAAAAATTAAATCCCAAAAGGCAGAATAAAACTATTCCATGGATACCACCTAATTAATATATGGCAAAACTGATGAAATGTTAATACCAATGTTAGCACTGAACACAGAGTATTTAAATTTAGGGCAAAAAGAAATAACAGATGGAACAGAGATATATGCAGATCTCTTACATTTATATATTCATCTACTTATGAATATATTAGCATCTGACTCACAAATAAAACATATTGAAATAGTCATAGGAGCACTATCTAACAAAAAAATAATAAAATAAATAAAATAAAAAAGAAGAATTTGTGAAATTGTTAACATGCCACCATTTGTAAATGTAAGCATTTTTTCAAGGGCTGATTTTTTTAGATTATTAAACCTTTCTGTGCAATTAGGAAAAATAAAATACTTTTCTGGTTAGTAAATTCTACCCTACACCACTGCCATCAGTAGAACTTTTGCCATCAACTTCAATGGGAAAAGAATTATATCCTGTGTTAGTTTTTGGCAATTATACTGACATTATCAGCGATTTACTGACCGGTATTTCAAACATGATACCATATGTCAGCTGATACTAAGCAAGTTTGAGTGACAAAGTTCTGATCATAACAACTTGGTTAATAAATATCACAGATATTGAGCCTCTAGAGCATTTAAACTCTGACAGTTAGGGCATCACCGCAAAAGGAGAAGCCTTGAAAAAACCCTAGGAGATTCAGCTCTAGGTTAAAATGATTTCCTCTTAAGTATTCTACTTCTCAAGTTGATTAAGATTCAGTACATAGCTCTGACTTGAAATTGAGCAGTTCAGCTAAGGGGGAAGCTGGAAGCTTTCTGTTGTTGATAGGTAGAAGTGGAAAATAGTACTGCTAACACTTCATGATGATTTTCAACCCTTTTAGGTGTGTAGATCCCTATGAATTTAGGCTACTGAAATATGTTTGCTTCTCTGAGTTACTTTTCACAGACTTTTTGAACTGCCTTACATATCCAAGGGGGTTTTGTACTCCACATAGCTATAAAAATATATATGGAAAGACTATCCTGTATTGGTTATTATCTTACAATCCTGTATTGACTTAAACCTTTACATTCACCGAGGAATTATCTTTTCCTCCTACTTTTATGTTGGTTAAATGATATTGATGTTAGTTAGTTTTAATATGAGAGTAGAGTTGGACCATTTGTACTTTAAAAACACGCACTTGCTTTTCTTCTCTTTCTTACATTTAATGGAAAAATATGGACATTTTGAATATGAATGTGAAGCAGAAAAACAAACCGAAAACATAAGATGAAAACAATACCAATAGAAGACACAGCCAATATCATATTAATGGTGGTGTACAGATAATACGAGCTATTAGCTGTCATTTTTAAGCAGACTTTCTGAGTTAAAGATCTTTCAAAAGATATAATTTCAAACACATTTTGATTAAAATGGTTATTTAGATAAAAGTAGCAACAACAACAAAAGTACAAACTACTTAACCTACAGAAGTAGTTTATATCATTATATTGTGTTTTGAATGATGTTCACAGACAAGCACGTCATTAAGGAAAGGGCAAGGTAAATAATGAGTTGCTGCAGAGAAATAAAAAAGCAGGATCCCACAAGCCAGGGAGCCTGATGCTGCATCATTCAGTTAATGGGCTGAGAGAGTCAGAACTAACATTAGAGCTCTGTACTGAGAGATCGGAAATGCAGGGAAAAGAGAAACTAGAGCATTCAGGGTGAAATCGGCTGCTGTGTATACAGGCCAGAGGATGTTATTTGGCTGCAGGGGAACTGGTGTGGATCATCAGTTTGTACATCAGCCCATTAGCCTCATGCTGGTTAACTGTATTTTTTCAGCTGGGAAGTATTTAAGGCCACATGTTAAAACTATTTTTTTTTCTCTTTCTTTCTAGACTTACAAGGAGGAACAGGAAGAAATTTCAAGTAAATTAAGAGTAATGGCAAGATATTGACTTGCTAAATGAACTTATTGAAGTCTTTTAGATTATATGAGGCTTGAAATCAGAGGGGAAGAATGGGGGGGAATGACAGGCAACATACTGAAAATGAAAGAGCAACTTGGAACATTAAAAGTTTACATGGATTTTAAAGTCAGCTGTAAAACCTGTAAAGAGGAACAGGTGTTGCTCTCTGATTTAGTTGAGGGTAATATCTGGAGTCAAGTCATGAAATCCCTAAAGATGCACTAGTGTGATCAGAAGAGGGGTTCAGTGCTCAGTGGGGAATCTGAAGGTGAGGATGAGCAATACAGCTGCGCTAGTTCTTGCCAGATGCTGCTAAAGGGAGGGAAGCCTCCCTTTCTCAGCCCATTCACTTCTTGATCTTGAATAGGCTCTGGCATTTATCTGAGCTCGTGGTGAGCTGGATCAAAGAGCTAAACTGGCAGAATATTAACTCCACCTTCCCCTGAAGTGTGGGTTGTACTGAAGAACTGGAGTGACGTATTGGAAGAATATTGAAAGTTGTGTATGGACAGTAAAGGCATTTTTTAAATATGCCTTCCCCCACTACTCAGAGCACACATATGCCTGGTTTTCCAGAAGAGACAGATAGCTGTCCCACATTCTCCCTCCCAGCCTGGTGTGTTGCTGTAGTGCGATGCTGGAATGCACAAATGACATGTAGGAGGATGCTGACCAGTGCATACAGACAGTTGCATTGTTTAATTCTGCATGCCCATCTGCTGGCAAAACATAACCTCTCCTCCCAGACCTCATCCTCAGCCATTAAACCACTCAGTAATCTGGGTAGCAGCCATCAGAGCCCCTGCCTTGGACTACATTTTTCATTATGGGTCCCTTTTATTTATGACTGCTAGAAAAGAAATTCCTCATCTCTGAAAAACAGAGACTGAACTGCTGCAGCCAAAGTCTGCTTGGAGTGAATCCAGCATCTTCTATAAACAGTTCATTTTCACCATATTTAATGCAAGTGCCTCTAAATAATAGTAATATTTTGCTTTCAAACATTATTTTGGTCTTTGACCAAAGTTCCATTTTATGTCTAGTCTCTGTTACAATGTTTTTGACCTATTATGTACTGATATTTCTTTCAGAAGTGATAAACTTCTAAAAATAACTCTTTATCTTCACAGGACTCATTTATAATTTTACAGAAGATTAAAATTCCACTGATGAATGGGTAACAACAGATGCAGCTGAGCTGACACTGAAATACCCAGTTTCACTTTGGTATCTTCCAAGTATATTCTACTTCAGTACAATGCTCTGAAGCACTATCTGCTTAATGACTTCTGCATCATTATTCTGTAGATAAAGAATGAAATATCCAAGAGTTTCATATAACTGAGGTCAAAGGGAAGACTTATGTGTGTTTTGGGAACAGAAGGCTGAATGTGGTGTGAAAAAAAAAAAAAAGAAAAAAAAAAAAAAGAAAAAAAAAAAAAAGCTCCAAAACTGCACCCCAATAATTCTAACTTGTGGGCAAATAGTCTGAAAGAGAATATTTATACAGAACTGAAATGGACACTGGTGATCATAACAAAGCATGGCAGAGAGATCTTTCTTTACTCCTAGTAATTTTGTAGTTAGTTTGTAGTAAAGGCTCTAGTTTGTAATTACATTTTCATTGAAACAAACATTATTGTTTGACGTACAGAGACTCCCTTGCCCGACAGACATCTTCACAGGTTCTTCATCTTCATTATCTACTCACAGTCACTATCTGCCACAAGATATCTTGCTTAATGAAAGGTTTATTTGTATGTGTTTGATAACAAATTAACAATACTGGCCTAGAAAATTATCGGTAGCAAAGGAAAAAGTTACCACAGGGTAAGCAAGGGTGTGACCACACAGTATATTGAGTTTGTACCTATCTTTCTGTCTGTCTTCCTGCACTTTGCCCCTCAGTGAAATTGTATGATTGAGAAAAACTTGAACATGTAGAGTTACTGCAGAACAGATGATGCAGTATGGTGCTAGTTCACCCTGTGACAACACCTGTATTTTGTTCTCTAGTTACATAATTTCCATAACACAGCTCACTTCTCTTACTCATTCTGTAAAAGCAACGTGTGTTCTCATGTTTTGAAATGCAGTTTTGTTGTTGGTATTTTTTTATTATTATTATTATTTTGCTTTTCATAATTCAGGTTATCTTGACTGCACTGAGGCATGAGCCAGTGACATGAACAGAATTATCTGAGCTTACTGGGAAGTTGCATAATATGAGGAAATGGTGAAAGGCAATGAAGAGGAGGGTAATATCTTCAAGATGACCAGCAGCAGACAAAAAAGGATGAGGGACCTCAACCTTAAACTCATGTAAAGGTTTCAGAAGAAATTTAGCTTGATGTAGGAGAAAATTCACTTTGCTAAGTAGAGACTTTTTAGAAAGCTATACAGTCTTATCATTAACACACCACACTCAAAGTAAGGCCCCTCCTTTTCCCCACCTGCTCATGCTCAGTCAGGTAAATCCTTGTTTATGGCCTCACAATTGTGCTGTAGTCAATGATCCTGGAAGTATTTATTAATCTGGCAGAACACCTTTGCCCAAAAATCTATCCCTGTCATATTTTCAGCTTGTCTTCCAAGCCCCTATAAAACTCTTGCCTGAGACAGGAGACAGAAGTCAGAAATGAAAGACTCTTGTAAACCAAAACTTCCATTAGCAGACAAGCTGAGCTTAATAAAGTCCCACTGCCTGTAACCTGACCGGTGTCAGCTAAACTCAGGACTCCAGGGGCAAAGTGTCACTTTGTTTATCCTCTGAAGTATCTGACTTGTAGCAACTGTACATTTGTAAAACACCTATAGACTACGTGTACTGGGTTGTGAACCCTATCGTCATTTGACACCTGTGGGTGTACATCTGGCTCCAGTAGAACTGAAACAATTTACTTCAAGATATTCATATTTTTTATTTTATACGTTATGAGAATTAAGGTCCTGTGTCTCTCAGCAGCATCACTGTGGAAAAATCATTTCCTCTTCACCCACTTAAATAACTTAGCAAACATTTTTTTTCCCCCTATACAGACATTTTTGCCATGTTAGTGACTGAAAAACTTACACAATCATCTACCTCTTCATCCAAATTAGAACATTTTGGTTGGAATTTGTTGCTGTTTTCCCAGAAAATTACATAATCTTACCTTGCCACAGTGAAAAATACGTGTGTTTTACAGGTAGTTATTTAAAGGATACATATTCAATAAACGTCAAAAAAGAGAAATCCTTCAAATGCCTATTTGAAATCCTTCAAATGCCTATTTTGGAGAATCTTTTAATTAAATTACAAGATCTGTTGCCAAGAACAGCGGAACACTACAGTGTTCCCTTCCCTTCCCTCTGCCTTAACCGAAAGAAATGCCTGAGGATAATTGTGTTTTAAAAGGTAAGAAGGTACTTGAAACTCGATCTACTGCCAGCAAAGGTAGGTCCTTCAGGTAGCTAAAGAGGTTTTGCTAATGAGATCCTAGTTCAATCATTATATTTCTTTGGTAGTTATGTTCTTATGCAAATTAACAGGCTTTTCGCCACACAGAAACATGCAACAACTGACTGTTAAATGAATTGCCTTCTCTTAATGAAAACATCCAGCTTCTTCTTTCTTATGAGTTTACAGAAGGTTATTTGTTTGGATTATTATAATCCGAAGTACTTTGATGTTCACACCACACAGGGGTTTAGAAAACAACCCTATTATCTGTAATTGCAACTGCAAAGTTCTTCCCTTCAGAGAAATACTACTACCTTATAATCAAAGGATGCAAACCCAAATATGTTATATACAACATAATGAAGAATGTCTATGAAAGCCAATGTTTTTTGTTTTTGTCTTTTTTTTTTTTTTTAATAATGAAGCAGGCCACCATGATTTTCTTAAAAGGAAGGAGGTAGGAAGCATCTAAAAAATATAATAATAATAACTGTTTGCACATTCTCTATCATTCAATTAACATGCTAAGAGGGTATAACTCTCAAAGCAGTTAAGTCAAAGGGACAGGGTAAGGCATTTTAAGCTCTGTATTTCTTTTCCCCTAACAGCAAACCTTCAGCCTAGGGAAACGGTGATGGAGGGAATAAACTGAAGAATCTAGGGCAGTGGGAAAATTTTATCATCTCTCCTGTATTAAACACAGGAAATAAAATATCTTTAATTCCCTTTTACTTTTACAAGAATGACAAAGACAGTTCAAAGACTATGAGGTATCTATAGTGTGGTAAAAACAAATGGTTAACTGCATGCAAATGTAGTGTTAAGCCTTGATTTGCTTCTTTATTTCTGTTTTCACACTAACTGAAAGCTGCTGCTGCTACTAGGTGTTAGGAACATGATCCCATTTTGTTTGATGCCACAAAAGATCAAGTTGAACTTTCCTTAGCCTCTAGCTATGTTGAATTCTGTAATTAAGAGTTAATCTGTGCACAACTTGAAGGCTGAAATTATACTTTCTTCTGTTCTCAATAAAGGTGTAAATTCTTACAGATATTCTGAAACCTCAGGGAGATCCTGCCTCATAACACATCAGAGTCTTCTGAGGATTATTTTTAGACTCTTTTTTTTTTAAAGCAAAGCTCCTCAGAGTTCTGCAAATATTTACTGGTTAAAGCTTGAACAGACATTGATGTTTGAAGAGATTTTTTTCCCTTTAATTATAAGACCCACAGATGCCTATAAAAATAATGACATTTTCTTTAAGCTTATTTATCATTTACCAATTTAAATTTACCACATTTCTTATGGTACTTATAATGACATCAAGCAGGACCAATTCTTGTTGTAATATGCACTACATATTAGAAGTTAGCCTCCAGTCACAAAGCTGTTTCAAACACAGTACTGTAGGATCTCATGCATTTTCATTGGACACTGTTTGTACTTTCACAGCTCAAACATCTTTTTAAATGTCTCTTCCATTTTGTCATCTCTCAACTTTTATTATAAAGTGTTAAATATGCTTCTAACACTACTAAGCACACATTCCCATCAGCTGAAAAAACAAATGAGTAACTAGTCACAGTGCTCTACTGTCAGAATAGATATTGCACAATATGTCAAACTTGACTGCATTTTCAGCTATTTACATTACTCATTATTTACATGTTTAATTGAAATAGAAAACAATGTATTATAATCATTCTATCCAAGAAAGAGTCATTTATTTATTTATTTTAATTCTGAAACAAAATTAAGGAACACAACTGAAAATAAAAATCTCTGTAACACGGAGAAAAACCTGAAAAACAAAATATAAACAGTATTCTTTAAAAATAATTATAGGTTATCCCTTTCCAGCTCTAATTATTATCTTTCCATGACAAGAACTACAAACATTTCATGAATATTTCCATTACAGTTTGAATATACTACGAAGCAGGTGCTTTTTTTTTTTCACACTTATGAGGTAGTCCATTTTAATTTCTCTTTGCTGACAATGGAGCATGAATAAGGGGAAGATCTTCTATAACTATGTCCTTGCTGGCAAAAAAATGGAGCTTGACACTACAGTCATTAGTTTGAGCTAGCCTTGTGAAGGATAATAAGTCCTATGCCAGAAACATAACATTAACCTTAGCTAACAATGATCAAACTCTTATTGCTACTAGGATTTTAAACAAAGAAACTCAAATTAGTCAGAACCATTTTAAAAGTGAAATGCTGCAATGCAATAATAGAAGAATACTGGAGAATTAATGGATAAGGTCTGATCTCTACATTCATTAGCACCATGGAGTTCAAAGACTCTGGATTCCATCCAAATACAAGTATTAAATATGAATAATAGTGAAAAGATTCATTCAGTAGGATACATATCAGTTTTATCTGAACCTCTTGAACTCATTAATCAAAATACTTGTAAGACCTGACTTCATTTATTTCTTGTGATTGAATCAAAATACTTCTGAAAACTACCTTTCCAGATAAATTTATATTTATCTTTTTTCAGCACTGCTTGTAGCTTGGAAGTGAAAATAATCCCTATTAAGTGTCAATAAGAAGTTTAAGTCATGATAAATTAAAAGGTTAAATATAGGTTCAACTCAAACTTGGAATGGAATTTTGGATTAGATTTTATATCTAAATTGAATTTTATCTGGATAGAGACAACTGTCATTCAGAGGACAAGAATTGTTTCAGAATCTCTAAAATACAAATATATGTAGCTTCTCAGGTTGCTTCCATTTAGTGTTTTTTGTTTTGTTTTGTTTTGTTTTTGTGTGTGTTTGTTTGTTTTAAGTGCTCTTATATAGGACATTTATACTTATAGGATAAATTTCACACAAATCAAGTACCCTTTCCTCAGGAAGAATTTCAACTTTAGTTAATTATCAGATCATTTATGTATAATGCAATATTTTTGTTCAGATAGACATTGTAGATGTATTAAATTCATGAACTAGTATTTTTCAAACAGCTGCTATTGCATGAGGCAAATTATATCAAAAATTAGCGCTTTTCTGCTCTATCACCAGGACTACTTAGTTGACTATCCATAGCAAAAGTGTCTTTGCTCTGCTGCATATGATTAACTATTGAAGTAAATTGAACTATTTATGTATGAAGAATTTATGAATAACATATTATAATTACAACATTTCTGGTTCTGTAGGCATTAACTTGCATAGCAAAAGTATGGAAGCATCTACCTTCTCTCCACTCATGAGTTTATTACAGTCTGATTTAGAAATACATCCTCCACTTTCCTTAATTTTTATAAACCCTCAAATGGTGGTGTCATAACTCTCTACCACCAAAGTCCCTGGACACATCTAGGTACCTTAACTTCCTTCCAAAGAAGGAAGAAGCAGCATAGTTATGTGTAACTGGTCACATGAATACTCACTGAGCTTTGAGTCTTCTAAGGATTATCGTTCTCAGCCCAGGTGTGGGTCATGGACCATAACTGTCAGGGTCTGACACAAGCTTAATAAAAGGGAATTCAAACACAGCTGGAGAATGTGGGTTTCTGTGTGTTGGTGCAAGGAATGTGAATTTCCAAGAAATAATGATGGTGGGAGGAAAATACCAGGCATGTTGACTGCTGACAGAAGCTACTTTTGTGCCAAAACTAAGAAAAAGAGTCAAGAGCAGGCATTCTTTTGAAGCTGTTACCCCTGTAAGACTGCCAGCTGAAAGAGATTGTGTGATATCTGAGGCACTGTAAAACACAGTGTCTCTATGGCACACAGCTTTTAGCAAATTAGCCATCTTCAGTTTAGGCTATCTGTATGTTACGTATCAGTAACACCTGTTGTGTTTTGTTTTTTTTTTTCCCTCTGCTCTCCACTCTTTCAGAGTTTGAATATTGTATCATTCTTCCTCTCCACAGTTTATTAGCTTCATGTTGTACATGTTGATATATGTGGCAGACAAAAACAAAAATAAACAAAAGAATACTCTGTTTTGTTCCTAAGGGGAAAAAAAAATAAAATAACACGAACAGAATTAATTATTTTATAAAAGTAGGACTTTCTCACAACACAATGATTAATCATGTTAACAAAACAGCAGAGGTATATTTTCAGACTGTGACTAGAAAAACGGTCACTGTGACTGTTACTAGATTAAGCCATGGAAGAACATAACTTGTTGACAAAAAAAAAGATGAATTGTATTGTAAGGTTCACATTTACACAGACACATCTCTTGCCTTCCATCTTACCAGCTCTGGCAGTTTGCTAAAATTTCCTTCTTTAAATCAAAAAGAAAAAAAAAAAAAAAGAGAGAGAGAGAGAGAGAGAAGAGAAGAAAATCTGGTAGGGAGAAAGAAGATGAGAAAGAGAGGGAATGAGTTCTCCAAACTAGCATATGCAAACGAAACATATGGTTGAGCCTGCTTATTCCACAAGCATTATACTCATTGAGGATGAGTCATAAACACATGAAGTATAATACTCGGTGCAATCTAAAAAAATAAAATCATAATAATGATTTATCATCATCATCATCATGATAAAATAAAGGAGCTTCTAAAACATGTTTAAAAGTAATACATTTATACTGAAAAAAAAAAAAAAAAACCACAACTATTAAGCTTCTTTGTCTTAAGCACATGCTATATACCAATATGATAGCCTTTTTCACTTCTTTCTTTTTTCTTTTGGAAAGAAAGACAGAGTAACTGTAACCACACTGTGATACATGAACTCATCTCCAGTCTGCAGAAACTCTGAGTTACTTTTTTAGATAAATGCTAAATTTTAACATGAGCTGATGCATGAGTTCCTACACAGGTTCACAAAGTGGGAAGAGTTTTGTATTTATAAAATCAGCATAACTGAGTTTGAAGAAAATTAAAACTCAGATTTATGCAGAGTTCTTTAAACTGTTAAAGAAATCAAAAATCATGAAAATCTTTATTGAAATAGTAGAGTTTCCAAAATCTTTCCTCCTTTATAAAGAAATAAAATAAAATAAAATAAAATAAAATAAAATAAAATAAAATAAAATAAAATAAAATAAAATAAAATAAAATAAAATAAAATAAAATAAATAAAGCTCTTAGACAAGCACATAATTTCTGGGTCATGGCTGTCTGCTATGAATATATATATATGAATATATATTTGCTATGTCTTAGCAAAGTCAACAAGATGTTGGATATTAAGTGCTGTATTTTAGCCTGTACATGTCACCCTAACACAACATCAGAACATGGCCAGGCCCTAAACTCAAAATTTGACATCAGGCTCTTTTCCCAGGCTTTACAATGCAGGCCTATGATTATGGTTAAATAATAAGGAAGTTTCCCAAAACACAGAATAAAGAACAGTACTACATTATGACATAAGGCACCAGCTGGGTCCCCCTCATGTCTAAGTGATATCCTGACTTTGGCCAGGGCCTTCCAGTCCATCAAATGGGCTCTTTCTGGGAGTGGACAGACTGTGGAGAATACCTGCCTCCCAGTCTTGACCTGCTCATCTTCCTGGAGCTGAAATAACATCTCCTTCCACCCCTTGGCAGGCACAGAGGTATTCAGCTTGTTACACTTGTTTGCTGATCAAGCAACCGTTCCCTATTTCCTCCAGGTGGAACTGTCCCCTGGATTACATCTGGAATATCAAGTGTAATTGGACTATCTCTTGATTTGCATAATCTAATTAGTCATTCTTTTAACCCTTCTTGATAAGGAAAGCAAAGATCTTTGCTTAAACTTTCATTTTCATGACTTAACTCCTTATTAAAATACAACTACACAGTTACTCCTTTATCATTTCAAGCCTTTTCTCTCCCTTTCCAAATCTTCATTTTATTTCATAATTGTTACTACCATCCTTGCCCTGAAAGCTAAAACAAATGCAAACTCGTTGATCAATTGTCTTCCTACCAGCAAATGCACAGAGATGAAGAAGGGAAGAATAACAGAATAAGCGAATAAACCTGTAGGAGACAAACGTGTACCACCCTGTCAGAGATGAGATTTAAATCATTTAGGTGGGTGAAGTTCACCACATGTTATCCTTATAATTGAGGTGAAAGATGGGGAATTCAAAGAGAGAAATATATTTGAGTATGATTGTATTCAAACTAAATAAAATTATGGCATTCTCAAAACAAGTTATATTAGAAACCATTTCTAAAAGTTTGAAATGTTTACCACAAGACAGTGATAGTCCTTTTGATGTTCTTTTCAAATAACAGAATTAGAGGTCTGAGGACAGAGTAGACTTTCAAAGAGAAAATGATTCAAAATTGCTGTTCTGTTCTAACTGCAAAGAAATCTTATACCCAGTTTTCACCTGAATGTTATAGTAAAGGGAACAGGAGTGCAACATGGTTGCACTGATGCTATACTCCTGTGACAAAACTGTGTGTTCCTGCATCTGCATAGAGCATACAGAATAATATTTGATGGGATGTGGCAACTCACCTATTCATGAAACAAGCTGTAGTGCAGATATCAAAATGCAATGGCTTAAAAGAGACAGAATTGTTACTCGTTATGGTGTGTCCTTATAGAGACTAATGCAAATAGGATGTTATTTTGTAAAATGTTTTATGAAACCTATGAGACCAGGCAGTGTAAAATATGAATACTACTGGTAATATTAAATGTGAATAGCAAAGCTCTCAACATTAGAAAATATTTTTTTTTTTTGATTGGAATATGTTTCAAAGCATATTTTACAGAAAAATCTCTGAAATATCTTAAGCTCCTGGCAAACAAGGAAAGGCTATAGTGCCAAATTCTCCATTCATTTACACAAAAGTATGTCAATATTTTCTGCAAAATGAAGGGTTGTGCCATCTGAAGTTTGATAAATTTATTTATTTATTTATTTATTTATTTATTTCCTTTCTGCTTGGTCCTTGACACAAACAGAAAATATTAGGTTTTTAATTTTCAGTTGGTTGTCTGGCAGACTTAGGAGACTTAGGAGAACACAAACAAATAAAAAATGTTTTTAATAAAATATGTTCTACTAGCCAATTCTGGAGGGTAGAGGAGGGCACTTGAGCAGGAGAAATAAATTTATTCGGATTCTCTTGAGCTAAAAATAAAGAGCTATTTGCTGTTTATTTTAATCTACATGATCTTCCATAATTTTCTGTCTGCTATCTTACTTCTTCTAATGTATGGGAAGGTTTCTTTAAGTATAGTTACATGCTTATACCTTTGCATACCAGAAATTCCCCCTTCTCTCTCTTTACATGTGTATATAATATACCTATATTAAAGAAAAAGAAAAGAGAGAGAGAAACCAATTTGCCTCAGCACATCTCAGAAAGAGTGTTTCATTTTTGCACCCAGAAAGAAGTGAAAACTGTTACTATTGTATAATGAAAGTATTGACATGTCTCCTGCAGTAATCTAGATTTGTGAGACTTAATTCTACTCCTATGATGGCACTTAAAAATACTTATGGCACATTGGCAGATGCCTGAATTGGCCAATAACCAAACTCCTATGATTTGTAATATCAGAATAAAATGATTTGGTTTACAATCCCCTTCAAGATCACTGAAGCCCTATAGGATATATAGAAAGCATCCTCTATATATTACTCTTAAGCTTTATCAAGCATAGGGCTGTTCAGTTGTTTACAAATCATTCTAAGAAGAAAGGGCAGAGGAGAGTCTATAATGAGATTTACAGAAAAAGCCTGCTGCTCTAAACACATTCATTTACCATCAGTGGCCTTTAATTTCTTAAAAACAAGTTTATCTGTGATTCTTTCTTGTATATATAACTGGCTCTAAGGAGCAAACAAGACAGGAAAACAATTCCTCTGTGCTTAGGTCCACACATTGTTTCACCTCCACCAGCTACATAACCTAAGGACTTTAATTCATTTTGAGCTAGACAAGGAGCACTGGGAAGGAGAATGGACCACAGCATTATCCTCTCAGCTTGCCAGATGCAAAGAGCAGAGTAGCATGCATGTTGCCTTGGACTCTGAAGAGCTCAAGGAAGGCTGGTTCATTGAGAAACAGCAGTCATGTATCTTCTTACAAAGTAAGGAGGCAGCATCATGTGCCCCACAGAATATTTGTTGAATGCTATGGTCTTTCCCTTTTTTATATTCTTGACATTTTCTCAGGAAACATCAAACAATAAGCTTCATGAACTGTAGACATGTCTAGAATCATGCCTAAAAGTAAGAGAATCCCAAGCCTATATCCACTGACTCACAAATCTGCACAAAAATAACTAACACTTCTGGTGCTGCAAGGTACCACTTACCTTCATCTACTCTGCCCCTGACTGTTTCCTAAATATTCCAAAATAAAAATAAGAGCCTCTCTTTCACTTTCTTTCTCCCTTCTTCTCCTTGCATCATGCAATAAGAGGAATAGTTTCATTAATGAAAATATTTCATATTGTGTTGTTGCATGTGTGTGTACATATATCTGTCTATAAATATATTATTATATATATAGCTCTCTCTATATATAAATATAGAAATATATGATATAGAGAAATGAGATACAGAGATTATATAGAGATGTAGATGAAGATATACATGCTAATGTAGATGCAGATATAGATGTAGATAGATGGGTGTACATGTGCATGTGTCTAGAGATCATGATTTTTTTTTTTTTTCAAAAAAAAAATAGAATTCTACACATGTATATGTATCAGTTACAGAAAATTGAATCGGTTCTGCAGGTATGCATGGGACAAAACACCACGATGTACATATATACCAGCAAGGCTGGCACACAGCATAGTGTTGGTAAGTGAAGCTGTGCAGGGATACTAGCTTGGGTGTGAGAAAGAGGGCAGTGACTTTATTGCATGATTTTCCTAGGCTGAGCTGAATATGAGTCATAGGAACTCCTAACCTAGGCGTAGCTCTCATGAGCCAGCTGCAGTTTTCCACTCCTGCACTAATTGTGTATGGATGCTCACCATTACTTATGGAAGCACTGTAATCTACAGACATTTTTATATGGATCAGAAACCTAGTTCTCATAAAAGTTCTGGTTTTAGTGGTTAAATCCACACTGGTAATGCTGAAGCATCTCACCACTGATTCAAGCAGAGTGAAGTTGTAGCATTCCAAGGAGTGCTTCTCGTACAGGTACATTTGTAGGCTAGGTAGGTAGGCACTATGTCACATATCTCTAGCTTCATACTTAACATGAAGAAGTTTGAAAGACAGCAATTGACCTTTGTTTCTTATTTGTTTGTTTGTTTGTTTTGTTTTGTTTCTTTTATCTTTATCTTACAATAGGAATTTCATGACAATGCCAGCTGAATGGAGTCTTAGGCATAAGTGGAAATTATAGGCATCACCTGAATAAACATGTTTGTTTTTTCAAAAAAAAAAAAAAATGAGGCTGCAAGCCATTGTAGATAAATATAAATCATAAAGGAAAATTATGGACAAAATACTTTTAAAACCTCCTACTCTTGAAGAGACAAGTATATAACACTATTTTTTTTTTAAATCTCAACTAAAACTATACAAAAAATATTTTTGCATTGAAAACTAAAATTGAATGGTGGCTTCTGACTGATAAATTTATATTACTTTTTCTAATTGCTTTATTGAATATAAGTGTCTATTGCCTCATTTGTCTTGCCTCTGGTAAGGGTTCAGTCAGTTTGTGTTCTCAGTCCAAACTTGAATAGGATAGCTCTTGTTACTGCCAAGTGAACTCAAATTTTCCAGGCTTATCTGAATTGTTATCAGTCTGAGAAGTGTTACTATTTAAAATATATATATATATACATATTTGAAAATCAATTAGCTACACTTTTGTGAGTTAGACACATTTGCTTAACATATCTGGGTGAATTTATGTAATTATGACAGAGGCTAAAATGTCATCTTCTATCATATTTGCTTATTAAGTCAGTCGTCTCAGATCCTGAAAAAGTTGCTCTGATTGCACTTTGTATGGAGTTTCTAATGCATGACTGAATACTTGCTTTGTTCATCTTTTCCCTGTTAGCAGCCTGTTTTCTTGTTTAACCCCTTCTCAATAAGGTATGTGTCAAGTCCTATCCTGGAGGGAAGGGATGAAGTCAACCAGATAGTTATTGCAGTTACAGTTAAGTCACATTTAGGCATTCGACACCTTGTTGACTCAGTTGCAGTATAGATTTTCCCACACTGTTTACTTGACACTTGTGAGTCCAGCCTGTACCAACTTCTATTGTATTAAACAAACACTCCTCCTGTGCTAAAATTCCACTCATTGTTAACACTAAAGCAACAGGATTTTCTCCAGTTCACAGACAGCAGAACCTATTGTTATAAGAAAACTCTCT
The DNA here is from genome assembly GCF_965140915.1 of Aythya marila. Taxonomy (NCBI): domain Eukaryota; kingdom Metazoa; phylum Chordata; class Aves; order Anseriformes; family Anatidae; genus Aythya; species Aythya marila. The sequence goes on along the minus strand of NC_139042.1, from coordinate 59,419,803 downwards.
CAAGATGGAATCTGAAAAGAATCATATGACCCAGAAAGGGATTAGCCTTCAGGAAGTCTTTGGGCTTTACCATTTTGTGAAGGCATCCCCAGAGAGAAGAGAAAATAATAAAGTAAAACATATTTCTGGACTGAAGCCTGTTCCAAAATAGGTTATAGGCACTTTCAATTGTGTGAAAAAAAGAACGTAATGTTGCTAAATGAGACTATGACTGAGTCTAGGGAGATTGTGGTGATTTAACATGAGTCAGGTCAATAAACTTTAATAAAATAAAATTTTTACTAAAGGGAGGAAACAAAATCATCTTTGTGAAAGCAATAGTAGTTTTTAAAATACAAGTCAGTTACATCACATACTGTTATACAAACAACTCTTACTGCTTAAATAGTTATCAACAATTCCTTGTTAGAAGAGATTTCAGCTGTTTTAAGTTAATTTCCATTTTCCTCAGCACATAAAATAGATGTGTCGTCATTCAATTTTTTGGAGTTTTGCTTTTCAATTCTAGAGTCTACTCAAAGCATTTAGACATGCTTTTTCTGAAAAATTTTGTCTAAAAAAAAATGTTAGCAGACAGTCTGCTAACAAAACAAAGCTAAGATTTCTTTCTTTTTACCACAAGGAGATATGATTACTTGTTTCTTACTGATACAGATCAATACTATAATTAAAAAAAATTAATTAAATCATATATTTTAAAAGCAATTTATATATGTAAACGAACAAAGCTTTATCAGCGCTTGTAGAGAAATAAAGACAGCTATCTTGCTATATAACAAAATTAATATGCTTCTTTCTTGGGCAAAGAGAAAAATTCACATATAGAGATCACAGAAGATCTGTATTTCCAGTATAATTAACTTTCCATACACTCATAACATCAACACTTTATGAAAACAGCTGATGGTACAAAAGAATAGACTGTTGTATGAAGCTTGAAAGTAGAAACAGTGGCAGCCAGTTATTACCACATGCTAGATGTATGGGATGGAGCCCACTGCCTCCAAGAGAAGCCTGGAGACCTTCCCCCAGCATCTTTTGTTGCAAACCCAGCAGACAGTGCTACACATCATGCAAATGTGCACTGGGAAGAGAGTACCAGGTGTATGTAGTAAAAATCTCATAATCTGGAGCTTCAGCGTGACTTTTCCTCCTCCTTCAGCATCTGGAGATTGCTCTTTGCCTGGCTTTGTGCCATGCTTCCATGCTGACCAGCCCTCCCTGAGCATGTGGCACAGTGGCACCTCAGCTGCTCTTCTGAGCTCTGGAAGAAGGGACCACAAGAGGCTCCTCAGCATCAGCCAATTGGATGTTATTGTCCAAGTGACGCTGTCAAAAAAGTTCAAACTAACTAAACCATGCCAAATAGGAGCATGGGGAACTTAGGAGTGCAGCCCTCTCTCAGCTGGTGCAGTCTTCCACCTACGTGGTATTTCCTAAGACAGGTGCCAAGCCAAATGCCATTCCTCCAGCAGTTCTCTAAGATAAGGAACAGGCAAACAGCAAAATATTATTATGGCTGTCCTTCACTGTTCTGCTAAGTTAACACAAACAAAGATAAAATTAATGTAAGGGAGGAGACAAAGGTCAGATTGTATTCTCTTCCATTCTAATGCTTCCCTAGTATTTATACTGACCTCCACTACTGTGCATATTCAGTAAGATTATTCAGTTGGAAAATGCTCTTTGATTTTTTCCCCCTGAGAATCAACTTACAGAGTCTGTTAATACAGTCCACATAGAAATTTGCTGCACTTGTAAATGTGCTTTCACTTACCCAGTGGGTGATATCCAGGCATGCCCCCAGGTTATGGTCACACTTTCAGGTGTGTATCATGGTGCCCACAGGACCCATCTGGCCCCAATGTACAGGCTCCCTTTCTTCCACCAGCCAAGGAAGAGGAGACACAACAACTTTGCTGGTCCTTAAGCTTCTAGATATAATCAGTATTTGTGGTTTTATTCTATGAAATCTTACCTGAAGCCTAAAATCTTCCTTAAGTCAACAACATTCATTTTTAACCTTATAAATAATTTTATATTTACTCACCAAAAGGTAGGAATCCAGTTTTCTTTTACCACTATTTTGAAAGTATTAAAAATGATTCACGTTATAAATTTTGTTGAAGGATACATGCCTGGGGTGTGGTGTAGACATACAAGAGCCAGCAGGGTGAAAGGAAATGTAGCTAAAATAAGCAGATGGATGGACAGATGGGCATGAGAGGAAGAAATAATATTAATCTGCAAAATAGATAATAAAAGTCCCTGGAAGAATAAAGTGAAAATGAAAGAGTGATCGTTAAAATATAAAGAATGAGATAATCTAGTCAGAAGGCTAATGGGGATTAAAGGTTTCTGTTTCTTTCAGAAAGGATCTTCATCTTCATTTCAACAGTTAATTTCAAAAGTTTGTTAATATAAAAAGATAATATTTCCAGGCTACAGCACTCAGTTTCAAGTGGTTAGTTTTGTGCTATTTGAGGATGAGCCAAATCTTTCTGAAATTAATGGAAAGCTTTAACTTCTCTAGTCTTTAGGTTGGGATTTGAAGTGACTGAACCATTGAAATCAGTGGGGGGGGGTTCATAGATTCAACAGCTGTAGAAGTCACATGATTTATTATAGCGCCCCAATGTGAAAATAAGTCCCTTGTCCATATGGGAAAGGGCTTGATCCAGTCAAGAAGAGTCGTGGTTTAACTTACCCACTCACAACCCACTGACAGATGCCCAGCCTATTCCTGAGCAGCCAGTTCCCCCACCACAGCTAGCCCCCCCATATTAATTGTTCAGCATGACATCAAATGGTATGGAATACCCCTTTGGCCAGTTAGGGTCAGTTGTCCTGGGTCTGTCCCCTCCCAGCTCCTGCTGCACCCCCAGCCTGCCTGCTGGCAGGGCAAAACAAGAAGCTGAAAAGTCCTTGGCTTAGTGTAAGCACTGCTCTGCAACAGCTAAAACATCAGCATGGTACCAACAGTATTCTCATCTTAAATCCCAAACACAGCACCATACCAGCTACTAGGAGGAAAATTAACTTCATCCTAGCCAAAACCAGGACAAGAAGGTTCAGACCTATCTCAGTCTGTAGAAGCTTACATACCAGATTTGATGCCTCTAAAGGACTAGTTAAGTTTAGCTCAATAATTTGAGAGTGGCTCTGATTCTTTTATCAGAACATGTTAAATATAGTCTAGGTATATATCTAAGTAAACTTTATGTTTATAATTATGTATAATTATGTATATAATTATTAAAAAATACATATAATTTATATATATAACTATATAAACAATATATACATAAACTTCTAACTAAACTTTATGGCCTAGTTTTATTCCTTTCAATACACTACTGAATAAAGAAAGAAATCTCCATGAAAACATAGGGATTTATGAGGGAAAAAAAAAAAAAAAAGTGGATTCCTTAATTGTTACATCAAGATATTTTAAATGAAATATACATTCATAACTCTACTTAATTTAATTTTTGGGTTTGCTGGCCAAAAGAAACTGATGGACTTTTCAAAATTGGTGTATACAATATATTTCAAAATAGGATAGACCCATCTATGACATATGGAAATAAATTTAGGAAGCTCTTGGGATAGTGAAAGAACAGAGTGACGTCATCCATTTCTGCCTGATTCTATTGTTCAGGTTTTATGGTATGGCTATGCAAGACAACTAATAATCTAAAATCCCTAACCTTAATAACTGGTATGATTAAATGAAGCCACCAACACCTTTACTCCACCCAAACACATCTAAGTAATTTGAACATTGCAGAATATTGCTAGACTCATGCGTGCACAAACTTATGTTTAAATCACAAAAGAAGTGGATGTTACAGCCAAGGTAGTATTTAGAAAGTCTGCATATGTTATTAGTGCTTTGCTAAACCACAGCTTAATAAGTACTCACGTTAGGATTGCTGGCACTTTACCCTGAAATTATCTCCTCTAATAATAGATCAGCTTTACATTACTAACCATGTTGGTGCACTTCCTCTCATTTAACTAATGTTTCAGTGGTGAATAAAACTGACCTAAATTTGACTGATTCTTCTCCCTTCAGGCAGGACAAAGTATATGAGTGGAGCTAAATTATAAATATAGTAAGTGCAATAACATACAGGGGAGATAAGATTAATAGAATTCTGTTCCTAGCTTTGTAGTTTTGCTTTTTGAAGTTGTTTAGACCTGAAGTAGTGTTTTTACCTGAAATCTCACCTAATTTTTCCAACTATACCATTTTATGTAATAGATTGTACATGTATTACCTTTCTCTACAACTCATGTTCAGCCAATGTTCATGACTACAAAAAAATACTTCTGGATGTGATTTTTTTTGTTGTTGTTTGTTTGTGTTTGTTTGTTTGTTTGTTTTTTAAACAATCCTAACTTAATTAGAACATACATATCATCGAAGAATGTATCATACCAGGAATTATTTAACCGTTTTCAGGAAGCAGGGATCTATTCATCTGTTTGCCACCAGAAACTCCTGATGACATAGAGGACAGTAGTAAGCCCACCTAAAGCATTCCTAATTCCCATCTCATACAGTAGTAGATCAAACACCTTCATTCAAATACACACCTAACATGTTCAGCTGTACCTAAAAATTGCTTCTCAGTTTTGTGTCATCATACCAAAGAAACGCTGAAGCTGAATTGTCTGTAAAATCACTCATATTTTGGATGTTCCACTGAAATTAAAATAGAATCCAGACCAGCTTATGGTTTTGCAAGATTGATCTCTACTCTATGTGCAATGTAAGACCATGACCCTGCAAGCAAGGGATCTGAATGCTTGATATTAGTTCCATAAATGTCAAAGGGTCTATTCATGGTGTGCATAGATACAAAAATACAACATTCTTTTCAGACATAGGGCCCAAAGTAGTAGCATTCATGCTTGTCTGTGCTTATTTTTGCATTTTACTTACATTGTTTTTACTTTTTATTTTTTTAATTATGCATCCAATAATTTCCATCTGTCTTGGCAGATATACAGATCTGTCAGGTTTTATCCAGAGGCTCAAGGCTCAAGGGAGATTTGCTCAGAGCTGGAAAGAGACTGGGCAGAGACAGACTGACTTTTTTTCCATCTTCTCATTTTCCATTCCCCCAATTTC